>NC_091943.1:14732282-15032282 GCF_041260155.1 Ptychodera flava
AGACTGAAAGATCCGTCGCTCGAGGGCGCTCTATACCCACCACTCAGGGGGGGGGGGGGGGGGGGGTGTAGACTGAACCTTCATCCCAACTGGAGTCTGAGGAAGTCTGAGGGCGTTGAACCCAGTTCTTGTTTTTAAAACATAATCCTCTCACTTTCTGTGCAGGTTATGCCGCCGTTGGTGTAAGCCCGAGACGACCCTCTGTTCACTACGGGGATCCAATCGAATTGACCTGTAAGGCGTACCACGTCGACGAGCACGTGGACTTCGACTGGAGCTTCAACGCAGCGCCCCTGGCAACAGGACCCCGCCACAGAGTGGAATCAAGATCAGATGGGTAAGGACGCGCTCAAAATCCCATAAGCTGTGTTTTGGATGCACTGCCCACTATTTTTTGATATTTTTCGTTGAACACAACCTCTTTGCTCAACTCCTAACACGAATGTAAACTCTTCAACTCGTCAACACAGCCTGTATGCGAGTGTAATATCAAAGAGTTGTACTTAACAACTGACGTTTCGTTCGATCCAGACTCCGTCTGTCAACAGTTACACCGCACACTGTACAGAGGGGTAATGAATTGCTTTTTCCGAGACTCAAATATGTCGACATATTTGAGAAAAAAAGTATCAGAAAGCGCACTCCTTTTGTAGAGCAGAACAAATGAAATATCATCAAAACTTACAACTGTTGTTCATTTGAAGGTTATATATTTGTTGGGTATTGTAGGGCAGCCAATTGTGTTGATCTGTAAGGTAAATTCAGACATGAAGCAGCCAATTCGCTGTACACAAGTCCACACTCACCATTGCTAACGATAGGTTTGGGCCAAACTATTGTGGGGGGGGGGGGGTGCAGCTTTACCACCAAAGCTCCTGTCGCAGTCGATAAACCTACTTAGTACCTATTGCAACTCTATAGTTCAATCGTGTACATGGTTGTCATTCGAGGCAAAACTTAGTTCTCTTTACCGACTATGAATCCCAAATTTCTATCATATATCTGACGAACGAACGATGGATGGATTCTCGAAAAGATTTGCGCTTGTTACATATATTGTCAGTGCACAACATAAAGGGCACAATTCACAATGATAACATGAGATCGCAAAAGATGCCTCGAAGGAAAATGTGCATGGCCACATTGTCTGATTGATCTTACCCCCGACCCAACCCCTCGCCCCCCCGGTAGAATGGCCTTTATTAGTTTCAAGCAAGGCCAGTTGAAGAAAATTCTTTGTTTGCCGTCCTTGGATTTTCGAAAACCTACCAGCCAGCCAGGGAAATAAACAAACACAGACAAAAATCACAAGTCTATTAACATAAGTTCAATCTTTATTTGGTTTCTTGTAGAAAAGTAATATTTTTATTTGTAATCATGTTAACATTGTTTTTGTTTTCTTAATTTTCTTTGAAAACCTACCAGCACGCGGACGGCAAACATTTTTTTTTATTTAAAGCGCCTAATCTGTCGGTAACAAGGATCTTTGTCCAATCTCTTCGACTATACTCACTCTTGGGTGTCGTAGCCATCAACTTTGCCTTGATATGCGCTTATAAAGACATATAGTTTATCAGTCTCTCGATCTTCCCACTTATTAGAACAATTCTAATTTGTCTCTGTAAAGTTTAGAGGGAAAAGAACTAAAAGGTGAATTTTCCTTGAACAAAAATCATGAACACGTCAAATTGTATTGAAACGCAATGAACCAGTGTTGCAAATGCGATGCACTGTCTTCAATGTGCAATATTTCCGTTGACAAATAAAAATTCTAGTTGGTATTAAAATTATGTTGTCAACAGTAACGTTTTCTGTTTTCGCAATACGTAAATACAATCTGTATTGACAAGTTGGAAATAGCGAATTCGGACATTATTTTAGGAGACTAAATAGCAACAAGAAACCGAATTTCACAACAAAAGTACATGTATGTAAACACTACAACTAGTAGTTTCATGCTAATATGTCTCCCGAAAATCAAAGTCATCAACTTATGAGTTTTGAATTATTTATTCATAATAAAAAAACACACACAATAACTTTGGAAGTCAGTGCAAAAATTTTGGGTGACGTTGGTAACGTAGCGGCTTCAAGATTTGAAAGTCAAAGTGATCGATATTCACTGACACGGTTACTCCCAAGAAAAAAAAATCGACATTCACAATAAGGAAGTAGATAAGAATCTAGAAGAGTCACCTTAAAAAGAGGTGTAAGGTTTTCTTCTGTATTTTGTAGATCTCGCTTGATTATCTCCCCTGCCAAGGACGAAGACAGAGGACAATATACATGCCATGGAAAGACGAGTTCATTACCCACTCTAAGCACTGATGTCACACTGACCTTTGAGGGTGAGTTCATGATAAGGATGATGAAGGGAAGGATGTTTGCTCTATCTGTGATTGCTATCACTCCAGGACCGTCAGAACCTAAATTATGACCTGATTGAAACCCCATTTCTGTTGGCTATTGCGGGAACATCCACAAGTAAACTCTGCCATTTAAGGTGGTATGCGCCTCGAAAGTGAAAGACTTAATTTTTTTTTGCTCAAAATTTTCTAATTGAAACTTTCAAGCATTCTCTTACTAAATCAACAATAAACAATCTACGGTCACCGTGCAAATTTACTAACTAGAGAAACAAATCACCCAACATACACAATATTTGAAATTCAAAGTAGCCGACATCCCTGTGTTAACTCTATGGAGGAGGGGGGGGGGAATTAAATTTGGGATTTTCGAAAAACTAAGACAATGAAAATGTTTCTCTCCCCGGGAGCTTTAAAATGACCCCTACAAGTGGTAGATCAGAAAAGAATTGTAGAAAATTGAGAGCCCAAATATCTGTCCCCGAGGCTGGCCCATCCTATACCTTAAACATAAACTCATGTACAGTTGCCAACTGGTCGGGTTTTTATTGTTTCACCTGCGCTGGACTCGCGGAAGAATCAGGTACCGTGGTCAGATATGCACCGTCGTTTTGATCAAACTGTCGATGTAAGGGATGGTCATGATATTGGCGGGGGGGGGTATTAAGAACGCAAGTTATGCAATTTCTCCCGGTTTCGAAAGTTTGACAAATTTTTCTTTTCGGATTTCGTACAGCATGTGTGTTATTGTCTTTCTGGTTTTTTTTTAATTTTTACCAAATGCTTTTAAACGTTAATCGCCCTTTCCTCACTGGTACCATAATAAGGCATAATATCACGTGACAAAGTTTTGGGATTTTCAGAGAGACTGGCGTAAACCGCTTAACAGTGAGAATAGATTAGGTTTTGTTAAATCACATAGACTTATTTATGGCCGTTTCCTGAATCTCTCTGTAAGTTCCGACGTGAAATTTGGCAGGGGCGTTAACGGTGATGTGAAGTGAGTCCCCTTTAATTTTCCACATGGCTGAAAGTGGTGTCAATTGTACAGAACAAAACGTCTGTAACCAAGCTGCAACGTTTCGTTTCAGGTTGTCATGACAATCACTGGGGCCCTAAGTGTGACGAGAAGTGCGACTGTGAAAATGATGCGAACTGCGATCGACTTCACGGATGCATGTGCAAGGCCACACATTGGTGGGGCGATAAATGTGACAGGCGTAAGTATCAAATAAGTATTTTGAAATGAAAGCGACCAACTTATTCTTCCATTTCTGAGTTTTCCCGAAATTTGAATCGAGACTGGTAGAACTTTACAAAGTAAGCTTTTCGACCATTTTTAGTTTGCTTATTATTTTGCCTTCCCTTCAGATTGTTACTGTAAACAGAACGGAACTTGCGACCGAGAGGAGGGCTTTTGTTCTTGTCCCCAATGGAGCTATGGAAAGCTCTGTCAGTACGTCTGCGAATGCGCAGAAGGAGCGAACAGCTGCGAAGTGAGCAACGGGAGGTGCAACTGCATGCTGGGGTGGTCAGGAGACAAGTGTGATTTTGGTAAGTCAGTCTAACGCGGACAGCTTCACTTCCTTCCCCAGTGCCTACGGAAAAAATTAGTTAAGTAGAAAGGACGCAGTCATTGACAACATGAATACATCATTTTTTATATGAAAAGTCTGTTACATGTGTGGAAATTCTCATCTCAGCATCACATCTCTCAAGAGCAAAGACAAAACGGTAATTAACATAATGCCAAGTTCAAGAATTACACGCGAAGGAACTCACGACTCAGGGGTAACAAACCAGTCGATTTGACCCTTTCCCCATAAAACATCCCTGGCTGCCCCTTTTCCCACAACAAAAGTTCCCACTGTCATCTCTTTGCCCCATGCTGCCAAAAATCATCGGCAGGGCTTGCAGTTCGAGCCGGATACCTATCCTAACGTAACGCAAACGAAAGTATGGGACGAACGTTTTCGAAAACGCCAGAAATCAAATCGAAGCTTCCGGGGGTTTTCATTTGTTTTGCAGACTTGAGGAGACCAGCATTCATAGTAGGTGTCACCGTCTCTGGAATGGTCGTACTCATCGTTGCTGTGGTGGTCGGAATCAAGTGGTATCGCCGGAGAAGATACACCCAAATCAGAGAATCTTCGAAAAAACTTCTCTTCTCGAAAAACGATGATGATGAAGATGATGATGAAGAAGGCGCCCTCTACGACCGAAGACTTTGAGGAAATTCGCAGGCGAACAGCGTGAAGGATACAGAAGAGATTACCCACAATTCAGAACAGAAAAAGTGAAAATATGCCCCAGTAACTCCTTGAGTTATTTCCATGACCCTGTCGTTGAAAATTCACCTCAAACCACAGTTTTAAGCCAAGCATTTTTAAAAAAAGGAAATATTTCAACCCAGTCTTTTAGACTCTTCATTTTTCACAAGAGATTTTGAAAGCAGCCCGTAGTCCGATTAAGTTCTCCAAGTGCATCATTACATAGCCAGACAGAATCAATTGCAATACTTGCCTGTCATGTAGGGGTTTACGGGAACAGGTCGCACTCTATGGATCAAATTTGGACAGCTTTTTTTTGTGGAAATGCAAACTTTCACCTTTCTTCCTAGAGTTAATATCGATCGAGAATTGGCCGCTTTGAATTGCAAATACGGGTTCAGTTTTTATAATTTTTGTCTGTTATATGAAAATCTTGCTCGTTGACCTCTTTATTCTTGATCAAAAAAGATTATGATTTCAAATTGTTACAAGTGTCATGCATAGACAAAAGTTTCAAACTTTCATGTTATGAGATAATAATGGGTTTTGGGTCAAACTATGGTGCTAAAACGCTTAAAACCGACAGATGATCACGCTTTACCGCCAATTTAAAAATCTGATTTAACTATGATGTATGCAGGTGACTGAATCCCTTTGACAATGATAGCCCCTAATATATAAAAAAAACAACGGTGACCCTAACAGGAGATTGCATGATAAAACTCGTCATTCATGGGAAAATAACACTTTTTGAATTTCAATTTCAGTCCTCAACTTCTCGATAAAGTTAATTACAGAGTGTCTACTTTTAAAAATCAAATTAAATGAAACGAAATTGATTAAAATTGTCTGCTTTAAGAAATTAACTATCACAGTAGATAAATTATCGTGACAACATAGTTGTGTTGCCCTTCATTAGCCGGTAATGTTCCGCCAGGAGTGGCAAATTTGCATGCCCGCGATGAAATATTGAATTTTGATGATACAGTTTTGAAAGTTGTATTTGTTTGTTTGTTGGTTGGTTACTCCGAAAAGCATCAACTTTTCTGTTCCGATTTCTATGAAAGGAATGTCTAGGAAGTAGTATTTCAGTGTAGAAATCGACTCATTGACCCACGGGAGTCTCCGCGAAAAGCTTCAACCGGACTCTTGGGCCTAGCGCCTATACTTAGTCATCGAAATCGTTTATCTATACACAAGAAGCAAGATTTAAATGTGCACAATGCTTACTCATCTAAGCCAGACTGAAAACATGCTGGACCCAGGCTGAACAATTTTACAAATCACCATAATCATAGGGGTGCAGATGCTTCATAAAGCTAGAGAGGCCCCCTAGGAAACCCAAATTGGTTTCGTAATAAAGCACAATGTTCTTCAGCCTGTATTTAAATTAAGCCTATTGATCAGACTTCAAGTTTTACGTTGAAGTTCACTGCCGTTACATCACCATAATTGAAAATTATCAAAGTGATGAATAATCGATGGTTAACAGTCAACGTAAATAGTACTGATTTTATTTTCCTTTTTTGTGTAAAACACGCGGACCCTAAGATGATGTTGAATTTTAATTCACTAGCAGCTAAACACAAAACTCTTATTTCTTACTTTAATTCTCCGTAATGGAATAGCTTCTCATATACTATATTTAAAACAATATTGGAAACTTGACTTCAATAATTAAGCATGAAGATTAAGATCTGTTCTGTTCAGATGTGAGTTTAGAGGCAGTTTCATAGCGACCTCACTTTTTTTTTAAAGTACAAGTATCACATTGTGTGAAATGTTTACTCCTTTGATGGGAACATTATTGTATGCTGTCTACATAGCTGTAGCGTATTTTTTAAAAAGCGGTATCCACCCTCGGAAGACGTTTTTGATTCATCACGAATGCAACTTTTTGTTTTTCCGAGGTAACGGGACAATAAATGCGCCATTTGAACGCGTACGTTTGTACGTTTCCCCTTTCACGCGACACGTATTTTAATATTGTATACCTCACAATATTTAGAGTGATATTTGATTAAGAGGGGTCCGTCGCGAGAAATGAAGATGATTTTTCGGTGAATTCGATCCGATTATAGATGAGTAGGTAGCCGTGCAGGAGTTAAATATCATTGGCAAAAAACGCTTTTTCCTTCGCTCGCCATGCGAGACTATAAAGTTAGAAAAAACGTTCCCTTACGAGAGTGAGAAAACTCAAAACTCTCACGCCAATGATATCGTCAAGACAGTTTTTCTCTGTTCTCATTGTCACTTAGAACAAATCCGCTTCTACAATGAAGTTTTTAATTCCGGCATTACTATACATTTAAGAGGAGAGACAGAATGATCAGGCATGTTTCGGACATGTGATGTAGATCTACAATTATAAATAGTCTGAGAATGTGACTTTATATCACTTGTGGTTTATAAGATTACGACACAGTCTATGCCCGAAGGGCTAATAGCTTTGATATTGCTCATGTTTTCACATTTTTTTCATGTTAGCTACAGTGTCTTGTTCTATTTCTCATAAGCATGTCGAGATGTTTAGTATTTCAGCTTGTCAGCTCAGCCTGTACATGTGTAGACTGCATTGTTATTGTTGACAAGTGAATTCTGGTCCGGACTAGGAGTCGAATGTAAACAATGTGTGTTTTAATTATGTAGGCGATGTGGCGACAATCTAAATAGTTTGTTTCAACATAAGCTTACTGGGGGGAATTTAGAACAAAATCTTTGAATTGATATAATAAACAAAACGTAAAAGTAATCAAAACTTACAGTCGCTGGCCCATTGAGGGTACTGTCATGAGCGTTTCCACACGGTGGGGAGCGTCTTGCTGCAATATACTTTAAAACTTAATTTTTTTAATTTTTAGAATTTATTTGATACATGTAATATCATTCCGACCGCACAACCCTATTTTCTGTCATAGCATGTAATTTTACGGTGACATGACTTTCAAAGTGAAGAAAAGACGATAGCCAAGCGATGTTGGTGAAATTGAGATTGCGGTATCTGGTGGCACAGCCGTATACTGCCGACAAGACCAAACCATTGAATTTCCTTTGAAAGGGAATTTCATGAAGAACTTTTTATGTATTTTAGGAGGTGTCATTAGAAACAACAATCAAAGGTTATAGCCAGTACTATTAGCGTTGTAGTCTAGTTCTCAATTATCAGTAATTGTTGAGAGTGTTTGAAGCCATTTCCAAGAAAGTGTCTCCAGTTTGTCGTTAGCCATTCAGTATTCTGTATGATGATTGTGTTCGACCTGTAGCAATGTTTTCCTATTTGTTCATAGCATAAATATATGTATATCATTTTGACGTAAGCATGAAATGATTATAAATCTATGGAGTGCAAAGTGTACATTATTAAAAGATTTATAGTGTTGTACAGACTGGTCACTAAATATGTGTCTTCTCTGCGAGGGATAGGAATTTTTTTTTATCGCTTGACAACTTTTCAAGTTTTTTTTTCTGTAGAGAATCGTCATATGGATATATTTCAAGATTTTGATCTCGGTAATAACTTGTTAATTTTTATTACAAATTAACCTTTTCACTTGTAAATAAATGTACTTCTCTGAAAGTCAGAAATACTCCAAGACTGTAGTGGTCCTCTTAAGTTTCCTACTCATAGGGCAATGACACCCGTAAATATGTCAACCTGCGACATTTTGAGGTAGAACGCGCCTTTGGGACAGATATTTGGACTCTCAAACATTTCTAATCTACCACTTGTGCGGATTAATTTTATAGCTCTTGGAGTAAGAACAATTTTCACCGACTCAATTTTCCGAAAATCGAACGTTTCTATTTTTTTTTCATAGAACTTACACAGGGACGGCAGCCATTTTGAATTTTCAAATATGGGTTAATGTAACTAAATGTAATTCGTTTCTCTAGCACCAAACTTCGCACGGTGATCCCTGGCTTTTATTCTTGACTTGGTAAGAGAATGATCTAAAATGTCATTGCGGAAAGGTTGAGCAAAAGTTTATGTCTTTCTTAAGAGGCGCATACTACCTTAAAGACAAAAAAATCATTCGAGTTGTCTGCGCATGATCAGTAACTTTCGTTTGTTTGTTTGTTTGCTCTGTCTGTAGAGTTGAATGTTCTATTTACCGCGATGCATACTTAATAGCGAGCGCAGCGAGAGCGGCCGAAGGCCGCTCGCGAAGCGAGCATTAAGACTAATGCGTGTACAAGAAATTTAGAATGGAATCTCTATATACCTACGAGTTTGAAAAGAGAGCACAGTTCCATGGAGGCGGCCATTTTGAATACTTTCACACGGATTGCGTGAAATTAAAGATATCATCTACCACAAAAACTACTCGACAATGTGTATTGCCGACAAAAGAATCTCTCTGTTCAAAGAAAATGTGAAATTTGTTTCAAAATGACTATTTTCGATCACTTGTGAAGGCCCGGATCGGTCGTCACTAGGCGCCGCCATTTTTAAACAAGCCTACTCTCGCGAGAACGAACGGTCAACTCACGCGAGAATTAAAAATAGTGTGCTGAGAGCTAGCTACCGACGGAATATCAAGTACGTGTTTTACATTAGACTGCCTCTGTTCCCGCCCCTGTTTAATATAATAAACTGATCGGAATCATATAATTTACCAGTTTTAAATAATTTTTGTTAGTGAACTTGGCATTTCCGAGTTAAATTGCTATAAATGTTATTCTAGAAAACATTGACAAAAATTCAACCTCAACGAGTCAATGGCTAAGTTATGAATCATGCATCAAACACAGAAATTAGCATGCTATTTGCCTGAAAACATCAATGACGATATACTACGCTGCGCTCGCTCTCAGGTCAGACCTGTTACTTAATATTTACTACACCCAACGTTCAACAGTTCAACAATAATTATTTTGTGTCCAGTTCATTGATATGTGACTTTCTGTGTGGACTAAAATGTGTCTTGTTCGTTCATTTTCAAACAGCGTTTAATTATTTGATGATTGATTATACTCTGACGAAAACTGCAATGTCAAGTATTGAAACAAGTATCAAAAAGTCACCACGACTGCCCTCGAAGGTATATATCAAAGTCAAACTTATGTTGATTAACGAACTTGCCGTTGAACCTTGAACTACATTAAGGCATTATGCGCCTCGAAAGTGAAACTTTCGCTGAAACTTTCCTTAAAGAATCTTTCGACCATTCTCTTTAAAAATCAAGAATAAAAATCGGGGGTCACTGTCCAAATTTTGGTACTGGGGAAACAAATAATCCAAGATTTACCGACATGGCCGCCACCCCTGTGTTAACTCTATGGAGAAAAAATAAAATTTTCCAATTTCGAAGAACTCTGCCCATGAAAAGTTTTCTTACACCAAGAGCTTTAAAATTAACCCCACAAGTGGTAGATCAGAAAAGAAAAGAAAACGTAAAAGTTTGAGCATTCGAATATTTGTCCCCGAAGCGCGTTCTACCTTAATATTTAAAAGTTTGTACGTTCCTAACGGTTTACTCTTGAATAAGGAACGTCACGTAAGGGTACGGATTTCAGTAATTTTACTGACCCTTTTTATGTGTCTACGTCAACGACAATCATTGCAATGCACAAAACATAGCATAAGTTAAAAGCCATTTCGGTTGAAACGACAAGACGGAAGAATGTTTGGCTGACGGTGAGATATTGTACGAATCAACAGAATCCTAGGGGGTCTGAGGTAGATAGGATGCTCCTCTTGGACAGATGTATGAACTTGCAATTTTTTTACTTTACTTTTCTGGTCTACCTTGTGTGAATTCGTTTTGGAGCAAGCAAAGTTTTCACCGTTTTTCTTTTGCGAAAATCGAAAATTTAATCCCCCGTAGAGTTAGCAAATGGATGGCAGCCATTTTGAATTTCAGGTGTGGGTAAATGTTGGGGTAATTTGTTTCTCTGTATCAATAACCCATGATGTTTTCCTTAATTTTGAAAGATGATGGTTTAAAGTGAGAACAATTTGAGCAAAAGTGTGAGTCTTTCAGTTTCCAGGCGCGTACTAATATCGTAGCAGGATTTGGACCCTGTGTTCTAAAGGCGAAAAAGATATTTCACGTCATTTCTCAGCAGTGATAATCGCTAAAAACCACCAATGATCGATCAACGCGTACTGTAGGCGCATAGATAACACCGAATATCGATTCATCTGATTGGGCGTCATATCGGCATAAATTCAGAAAGACGTCTTATCATCGTTCTTGCCAAAGAGCGGTGGCATGAACTTTTTAATGAAGCATGAGTAAGTAGGTGTATGCAAATGTTTTCATTTGGTTAACCAGGCTAAAGGGGATGGGGTCAAACAAACTGGAGCCGAGAGTTAGAGGTCATCATAGTGACGCGATCGAGAATGAGAGAAAAAACCAAACAAAGAGGAACTGAAGTAGATATCCAGAGGAAGATAAGAAAAATAACCCATTTAAACCTTAATCTTGGTTTGATAAAAGAAAAAAAAATAAATACGCCGTATTTCCGTTTCCATAGTTCCAATCTCGCGGTTATTATTTCCCTATTAGCCGATTCGAGACTCGTCCAATGACCCGCATCCATCCGAACGTGCATTCGATCCTCAACACGGACGGTGCGTCCGCTCACTTAGCAACCGGATCCCTGTCAGCACCGTTGCTAAGAGACACGATGACGCGTACTTTGGCATGTGGGGTGAAAGCTTCCTCCCGTGTTTAAGGTAGAATGCGCCACGGGGACAGATATTCCGGACTCTCAATTTTTTACAATACTTTTCTGGTCTATCACTACTGGGGGGGGGGGGGGGCTCATTTTAAAGCTCTTAGCAAGAAAATATTCTTTTCTCCCATAGAATTAGTACAGGGATGGCAGCCATTTTGAATTGTTTGTTGTTTGCTAATGAAGAGAGTAGACAACAATGTTTCTGGCACAACGAAGGGTTTTTTGTAAGAGCCTTGTTACATAATCATACGATGGCATCGGAAAGAGTTTGCCCGTCAACAAATGTATTTCATTTTTGAAATGCCAACGAATGATTGTTTTCTTTCAGGTCCGCATAGAGATTACGCGGTTAAGTGACATCATTTTATATTGCATGTTCCAAAAAATGATCGTTCAGCGTTTAGTGTTCCGATTTCTCAACAGTTTCTCAGTTGCATATTTGCAACTACCAACCCTATCGACATGCTGCTGCGCACTTCAGCTTGTTATAAGAGAGAGAACGCACTCTTGGAACAAATTTTCGGGCACACAAAATCTGACAGCTTGCGTAGAATTTTTCGACAACGTGCACACAAAGTGGAATTTTAGCTTTTTTCTCCTTAATTTTTCCCACAGTAAATGGCGCTATTTTGACTTTGAAATATCGTTAAATTTTAGGTAAATTGCCGCTCTGATTGAATCTAATTAAATTCTGATTAAATTTTACCATTTGAAATCTTATTAGATTACTTTTAATAACCAATTTGAGAATAGCGTCTGTAACTTTGCTTTACATGGTATGAGCTAAAGTTTAAGGTAGTATGCGCCTCGAAAGTGAAAGACTTAAAAACTTTTGCTGAAACTTTCCTCAAAGAATCTTTCAACCATTCTCTTTCAAAATCAAGAATAAAAATCAGGGGTTACAGTACAAGTTTTGGTACTAGAGAAACAAATTATTCAAGTTTTACCCATATTTGAAATTCAAAATGGCCGCCATCCCTGCGTTAATTCTATGGAGAAAAATAAAATTTTCGATTTTTCAAAAAAAACTAAGACGGTGAAAGTCTTTCTTATTCCAGGTACTTCGAAATGAGACCTCACAAGTGGTATATCAGAAAAGAATTGTAAAAGTTTGAAACTCCGAATATCTGTCCCCGAGGCGCATTCTACCTTAAAACGTTCTCTGTCGAGATACGTACTTCCGTAAACTGAACGCTCATGTACGATGAGTAGTAGAATACTAATTCCATGGATCCAGACTTTACACATTCGGCTCCTGAACATAATGCGTACCACAACTGCCTGAGACAATCTGTTAATTAAGTTTAATAGACAAGCAAACTTTGCTTTCAAAATTCGCTCAGCGTGGCTCTCTGTTAAGTGCGAAGTGTTGAGGATGCTTGGTTCAGTTGCCAGGGGAGACAACTTGGGGACAGCTGGAATTTGTACACGCCCAAGTCGAGCACAGCGGGAATTCGATGTTATGGGCATCCACTTTGGTATAGGATAGAACTTGTTAGCGGACGGTTCAAACGCTGCGTCTGATCAGAGGGAAGTGCATAAACCGTGGCGAGAAAAATAACACACGGAGAGAAGCGATGACCGTTCGAGATCCGTGTCTCTTAGTATTCCCCCTCTCTTCCCAGTCTGTGATGCATAAAGTGACGTTCAGTCTTCAAATGTAATTCTATTGGACATTCAAAGACTGCGATGTTTAGAATAGACAGCTCGCCATTGCAACGACGATTCCGTGGGATGAACGCGCAGTGCAGAGACGCCGGTGAACATTGTAGGTGCACAAGCCCACAACTTATTTTAAGTACCCTGTATTTTTAACCTCTGTTCAGTTTTTTACATTTGAGTAAGTTTTTGAAAATATTCACTTGTGCGCTTGTTTCTGAATGGAGCCTAAAACAAAATAAACAAAAAACAAATGCAAACCCCCAAAAAACCCCAAAAAAACAAAACAAAACAAACAAAACGACATGGATAAAATCACGATCAGTACTTTTATAAGAGACCCTATGGTTAATGTACTTATACTTTAATATCTCGAGAAATGATTAAAAATAAATAAATAAAATTGTCAGATCCAAGTAAACAGAATCCCAGCATCATATAGTGAAAGAATATTGACCATTTGAAGCTCGCAACTTTGCTTGTGTGACTGAATTTCTCCAAAACTAAATCGGGACATCGTTCATATAATATCAAACATCACAGCAATAACTATCGTAAAGAGCTTTGGACAAAAGTTGCTATTTACGAAACCTGAAAAATATACCATCGGGGTAATAGTGTGAGCTGAGTGAAATCAGATTCGTTTTCACTCGCATATGACTCCATCGAAAATACAATGAAACAAATCGGCAGTTTCAGAATGAATGTTATGAGAACCCAAATTAGAGAAATATCCCAAAAATGTAAGATTTAATTGAACCATAATTTGAAAAAAAAAACCTGACTGAGGTTATCCAGGTTATCCAGAACAGTATCTGCTTCTTTTGTTTTTAAAGAAATGTCAGAATTTTTAGATTCAGTTTACGAACGACGACGACAATTACGACAGGTATTCAACTCTTCTCTGCTGCTAATAGTAGGGCTGAACATGGATGTCCTATACTTGTAGTAGTGGACGCATACGATTTACATCCGAAAAATGTATCGATCGATTCTCGATGATGGCCACAATCAACAAGAAAAACAAAAACAACAACAACAACAACAAGCTGTGACTTTCGACATTTTCACAGAATAATAATTTTTATTGCTTTTGCGCATTAGCTAATAGCCCTGAGCATACCTTTACGGCTATGCAGAGAGGTAAATACCGAGAAGTTAAAGGGAATTAGTGTATACAGATGATGTTTGCTTCGTCGTCGATGGAAAAAAAAAGAAATGTGCTAAAAGTATTCTACACATTTTGAAATTTTACGGTAGCACGCGCTCAACAGAAGTTTAAGTTCAAACCTTTCTCTAGCAAATTTTAACTATTCTCTTTTTGCAACCCAGATTAACCAGGGGTCACAATGCAAAAGTTTGGTCTACAGAAACAAATTTTACTAATATTTGAAATTAAATATGCAATACCTTCCATTACGTTTCTTGAGAAAAAAACCCAAATATTTTCGATTCTCGCAAAACTAAGCCAGTAAAAACGTCATTACCGCACAGGCTCCAAACCGAGTCCACGCGAGCAGCGGACAACAACACTATGGTAAACATTTGGGGCACTCCAAAAATTGTCCCCGGGGTTCATTCTGGATCATTGTCTGTTCACCACACTTTTGATTTAAAATGTGGCAATCTGAATATTCTTCACAGAAAAGAACTCCGCTGTGTAAAGTTCAGGGGTAGTTATGACGCTTTCAATGTCAATTTATCATTCCTTTTGAAGCGTTTGGAAAAAATAAAATGTTTAACGCTGTGTTGCAGAAGAGATCACTAAATAGGATGTTTTATGCGATGAGCAATGGTTTTTGAAAATTAAATATAGTTCGGAAATTAGTCAGATGAATACCAAAAGGAGGAAGAAGTGCGGTGGAATTTTTTCCGGGCTGATAACAGTTATGAGAAAACTGGAGACAGGCGATTGAATGGAGTCAGGCGACGGAACAGTTAGGCGATGATCATAGGACGCATAGAGATTCAAGTGTGTCAGAACGAGGCTGAGTGTTGAAGACATGTAAATTATCGTGGATCCCCGTAATTTTGTAAAAAAATTAACTTTAAACATAACCGTTGTTGAAGAAGTTTTAGCTCGATCGCGGAAATGTTACGGTGTAGCTGATTGAACCGGATGGGTTTTTGTTCCTCATACTTGCTGGCCCGGATGTGAAACACGGGCTTCCTGCCAAGGTCTCTAAACTGGTTTCAAATCGGAGATTATTAGTGACGTCAACAAACACTCTCTGAGTCAAAACAGTGTTACATTCGCAAAATGCGTTTGAGAAGGGATAATTAGCACGGTCGTACATTAAAATTAATCTGACTTATTTTAAAGAAACTTCATTAGACGATTCAATCAAATTGTTCACATATTTCCCTCTTTTCCGATAAATTAAGCTACGGCTTGTTGAGGGGCCGTGATTAAAATTGCAATCTTCCTGCATGCTGGTCTCACAAGTTTTGTCTCTCAAAACAGTTACTTCGTAACAAGCGGTAAAAAATAATGCGTACCTGCTATGGAGATGTCGGGGTTTGAACCCGAGGCCTCTCACATGCGAAGCGAGCGCTCTACCACTGAGCTACATCCCCCTCCACGACCGTCGTAGCGGGGCTGTTCGAATAATATTAAGTGGAGCTTGTCTTTACTTTTAGACGCTGCTTATTTCATTCAGAATTCTCGGAAGCCTTACATTTTGATGTTTGTTTTCCCAAATCATGCCACAAAGGAATAATTATATGCCTCCCATCTTTCCACCGATTCACTCGTTCTATCTATAAATTTTGTTAAAAGGTCATTGAGTTTATCAACACAGACTTTGCGAAAATCATTACTTTTGACAAACGAATTTAAACCCAGGTGCATTGTTACCTTGACAACGCTTTGCTTGCAATCGTATGCACTCAAATGATGTAAAATGACGATATCTATCATATATATATATATATATATATATATGTATGATATATGTATGGTATATATTTGAGTCGAGTTGTGTGTGCGAAGGTTTGTAATCTTTTTACAATCAAGACAGTTTGTTACTCTTTTCCGTGCCGCAGTCATGTCAAGCGCAAAATAGTGATAATCTTATGATCGCCATGGCAATGGCAGGATAATTCAGAGCAACGAATTTTCACACCTGAATTTAAGATGATCGCTGAAAGCCTACACTGTGGGACATCCGTCATTGGCATCTAAGTTGAAGAAAGATATGTTGATAGGTTAATATCTCGAGTGTTTTATAAGACAGGGATTATCTGTATATTCACCCTTTGCGAATTTAAGTATCAATTATCGAGTCATGGAAGAATTGCACAGTTTGCATCACTGGTGTTTAGCCGTCATAACTGAGTCATCAAATTGCTTCAGAGACGTCGACCATCGGTCCTCAAGATGCTTGCCAACAGCTAGTGAACAGCGTCGACAGTTTGACTTGCGATGACAAAATGATGATGATGATGATGATGATGATGATGATGATGATGATGATGATGATGATGATGATGATGATGATGATGAGGGGGAGAGAGGGCGAACGAAGGATATGCGTGTGGGCAGTTCATTTAATATCTAATATAGAATCACAAGAAACAACTCTAAGATTACAATGCCACTTTTAACACATTTCTTATCGAGCGATGATTTCTGCGAAAAACAGCACCGTTTGAAGAATAGCCTATAGTTTGAGTTGACGTTGTATTGAGCCTAGAAAGAAGTACTAAAAACCCATAACAATATATATATATATATATATATATATATATATATATATATATATATATATATATATATATATAATTAGCGATCAATATAATTTTCTCCAATTTCACTATCTTGGGCAAGAGTATGTTTTCTGAAGAAGTAAACATTATCGAAGTGAACAATCCAGTATTGCAGTAAAGTTGCTAAATAGAAACCAATTAAGCTATTAAGGTGAAATTGAATTCTGTGCACTTAAGTACATGCTTGTTCTTTGGTGCCCTGGTACTTAGTGATAAGGACTAATGTCGGAACAAATACCTTTTTTATATGACACAAATTTATCATGATAAATATGGTGGTATCATCCTTTGTGCATATGGTTGGCCGAGGCGATAACGGTGATAGACCATACGGGATTGTAAAACGCTACCCGTTCTGAATCAAGATCGCGTTAAGAATTTTACCCCATCCATCCCAACCCGCCATCGTCGTGAAAAAAAGTCCAGCGTGGATCAGTCAAACTACCTTCCAAGGGACATTTTGCGAGGCACATGTACCTTACACGTTGCTACCTCCTCCCCCCTCAAAATCACCCCCTCCCCAATTTTATCTATTGCTGAGATTGCTAAAAATTCGGTGAAAGAAAACTACCATACAGACACCAATATGGTGAAACCCGCCGCTTCAAGCGTTGAACTGCAGCTAGGTGCCAACCATACGGACATGAACACCCTCCAATCGCATATGCCAAATTATTAATACAATCGGCCTTTCAGCGACAATTATTCTTATAGAACACGAGGTGTCACCGACATTGTCAATCCGGGTGAAATAAAAACAGTAAAAAGACCATCTTTTGCTGAAATTAAAGCGATCGTGTTTTTGTGTATACATTGTCCTATTAATACCATTTTCACAGTTTCCCTTTGTCATATAGTGATTAATTTCGATGTTACAAGGCACTTCAATATGGGCAGTCTGCATAATATAGAGGCAAACCTGTGTGTCATAAGCGAAAACCCGCACATTTTCGTTTGCATCCCTAGTGCTTAAGACAAGCACAGTGACAAAAAGATCGTACTTTACATTTAAATTTACTTTTCTTTCTCATCCTTTAGATAAAATCCTTTGATTATTTCCAGGAAATAGCACTGATTAAAGTATTTCGTGGAATTGCATTTTAAATGGAGTTACTGGTACCGCTAAAATTAAATTGAGAGAGAGAGAGAGAGAGAGAGAGAGAGAGAGAGAGAGAGAGAGAGAGAGAGAGAGAGAGAGAGAGAGAGAGAGAGAGAGAGAGAGGCAGACAGAGAGCGAAAGAGACAGAAAGACAGATCACATAGGGAGTGTGTATGCGAGGGGAGGGATGACCGAGACAGACTCAGTCACAAAGATACAGTAGGGAGCAATGTGTACCGTAGAGGCATAGGCAGACACCGAGAGATCAAGGCGAAATAGTTTGCTATATGATAATAGGGGACACGCAGTTGAAGAAAGGCATTTTGCTTTGTACAATTCAGTCATTACGACAGAAGAATTCAAAAAATATAGCAGTGATCATTTATAAGAGTATACTTTTGACAGCCGGTGCCACGAGAGGCGGAACATACGTAAGTTAAGCTATGTGGCTGGTTGGATGGAACTTGTGTCGTTATAACTTAATAACAATAGCTTAAAAGTTTTTCTAAGCCACTGATAGTGGACAAAACGGTATTAAGAAATTCAGTGAAAGCTTTTGTTGCGAAATCTTCGGAACTTATTGCGTGCATGGTAAGCTTATGCATACAACATCAGCTCATCAGTTAATGCGCAAAAAAAATGTATCCATAAACGGGAGCGACCCGATCAAAAAAAGTTTGACTATGATCATTAAAAACATCACCATGGTCAGAAGGCTGTTAAAATATACGACTTATCGGTGATGAAATTTACACAAACGAGAAGATGAAGATGAATAATTTGAATCACGGACGGGCTTTCTCTAATTTTTTTTTTGGAGAGTGTTGAAATACTGATCGGGCGGACAATCTCTTGTATGTATAAACATCGACGCGGAGGACCGTCTCATATTCTATAATTGAAACGTATTATCAATGATTCTTATCAGTGGGTCCCCATTGTTGTACTAGAACACGTAGATGAACGGTGCAGGAACACGTGTCCCGACTCTGCCGGCCACTCTTTTAAAACATATGCGATTTAAATGGAGCGCGGTCGACGTGTATTTTAGTGTAAATCTAATGCCGTATATCATCCAGGCCAGCCTACTTGTAAATTCATTACCTGCATGGTGTGTTTTTATCTCGAGACGGCGAATCCTCATTTCAATAACATCGTACCATGTTTATTGCTTTTTTTTACACGCATTGGAGTAGCTTTGCAATGATTTTGCGCCATTTTTACGGAATTGAATTTCGGGCTCTGCTCTCAAGTTGAAATGGCGTGACAGATCTCGGTGCTTTCTTTTATCTCGTCAAGAAAATTACGCCAGCACTTCACGTAGTTCAAGCGGCGAGAAGTTTCCGGCTGGAAAACTATTTTTCCCTTGTGCTTATGCAAAACTAAGGTGGGAGAGCGCAAGTTATGCCCAAGTATCGAACGCCAGACTTGTCATGTGTATGCGGCGCAATGAATAAAAGGTGCGGGAAACGCCGACGTCGGTGAGATGGAACAAAATGCCGCAGGATACAAAGGTATGACCAATAAATCAGAGCTAGGTGTTATGTGGCGGTTTCCATTGGTTGTGACCGGTCAACCTCCTCCGCGCTCAGCAATTCACTCTGGCCGAGACGAGCGACAAGAAAAGAAAGAGGAGATTTGTTGTGCGCATGCGCAGTCTGAAAAAAGACCTGCCAGCGAAAGTTTTCACTCTTTCGCGTAACACTGTCAAATTTGAAGAAGCGCCCGTTATCATTTGAACGTTTTGTAATTCTTACCGGAGGAAAGTGTCTTAATGATTAAATTAAGACATAAGCAGTCACTTTTGTGGAAATTAACTTCAAAAATTTGTTTGACAAGGGAAAAAAGGGTAGCCAGGAAGATGTCCTGGAAACTGAGGGAACTGTATATTAAAATAACCCCGAATTTCTAACGTAGGCAGATGTGAGCATATTATTATCGAGATTATCTTTGACATGTGAAGTTGTCTGTGAGCTAAATTCCGCTCTTTGTATTGTGGGAGGCACCCCGGTCTCTTTAGTTTTGGATTCGATCTGCACTATGAATAGGAATAAAATAATAAAATTGGCCGTATTTAAGATTGCATTAATTCCAGTTTCACATCTGTGTGTGTACAGGGACTTTATCATCCCCTAGACTGATTTATTAGCGAGATATAATCAGGGCGCGCATACAGAAAACAACTTCTTTGTATGCGTTGAGACAGGGGATCGGGGACGTGCGGCCTTCAGGAAGTGTGAATTGCGCTCTGCATCGTAGCTCGGCCGTGTTGTCAGGTCATCTGATATAGCCATGAATTTCAAATGCGATACATATGACGATATGGTAGAACATCTTGATGAGACAGGCTTTCAGTTTATATATATATATATATATATATATATATATATATATATATATATATATATATATATATATATATATATATATATATATATATATATATATATATATATATATATACATATACATTAGATATTCACATTTATAACACTTGATATTTGTAGTCGGTCTTGGTGGCTGAGCTATCAGATTCAGCGTGCTTTGATAGGGTTTGCTCGCTGACGAGATTGCAGGGAGCGATATTCGAGCCTGGCTGGCTCGTTACTGCGATGTGCTTGTGCGTAGTTTTAGCCAGCTATAGGTCCTCGGCAAAACAGACGAAGTCTTTGTTCAGTTTAGAACCAGTGGCTGTGATTGCAATTACTGAACAATTAGAGCTCATTGTGGGGTTTGCAGGTGATGATTGGAAGCAGAACTGCGCCATGCAGGTGATGCCCATAACGGCCACGCTTGGAAAACAAACAGTTTAAAAGCTCTTCACGCTGCTACAATAGACATGGACACAAAATATTGTGAGGCAAAGAGACTCCAATTTTGTTTCCCCTGACTAATGAATATAAAAACAATTGTGCCCATATTTTTGTTGGTGTCCCCTTGTACGCCTTTTTCTAAGCACTGGTCCGTTTGTACAGATAGAACAGAATTGAGAGAGAGGGAGAGCGAGAGAGAAAAGAGTGGAGAGGGGAAAAAAAGAAAAGAAAAAAAATCTCTTGTAATTTGCGACTTCAAAGAAGTGAAAACAAACAGAGTGCCTGGATGCTGGTTAATCTGCCCGCTAGAAACTAACACAGAAAGTAGAAAGGCGATGAAGATTGATAAAACCCTCTTAACTCTGTCTGACCCGAGACAAAGTTCATTCCCTGCCGGAGAGACTGGCTGCTATGATTGCCAATCAGGATACTAAAGCTAGGCTTCGGCACTCACTAGTTATCCACGATATACCAGAAAGGTCGGTGCAGTTGTTGAGGGAAGTGTCTCTTTTTTCATTTTCAAAGTTGAAACGCGCGAGTCAAAAAAAGCTCTGCATGTACTTTGTCAGAAAAGTTTCACCCAGGGCAAAAAGGGGGAAAAATACGATATTTGAACGCACTGTTGCAGCCACCTGCGCGTCAATGTAAAACGTATTGCTGCTTCAACATTTGACTTCGGCTGTTTGTGACGATTATTTATTTGCATTCTTCATGAAATTCTACTCCCAACTTTATTAGGGTCTCTTTACCAGGCTCTTAGTGGTTCGAGGGTATTGCGTCCCCCACTTGTGTATGTCATTTTCGTGTGAGTGTGTGTGAGAGCGAGTGTGTGTGTCCCCCGGATTCGCCGAGTTGGGGCTGTGTGGTAGTGCGTAGTCGGATGCTTACGAAATCCAGCCGGAAGACGTGCCTATTTTCGCTTCCCCATCATACGCTAAAAGTGTGACTTTTTGAGTCATTGTCAAGCCCTAGCAATTTTTTCCTCAGTTTGAAGACAGACATTGGTCAAGTAGTGGTGTTTCTAAGCTGTCATGTATCCATGGCAACGCCATTGCACACTACACGCCTGAAGTTTCTGAACAAACGCGCCCCGAAAAAAAAACACACGTCGATTCCGAGGTGTCTAGCCTGGCTCTTTGATATCAACTGCAGTTCGCCGACATCGCCAACAACGGGTGGAGACGGATCCATCACCGAGGGGGGCCACAAATCATTCGACGGTGCGAGGGGAAACATGCATCAGAGCACGCGCAACAGACCCGAATGCTGGAGAGGCGCATCTCGTTGACACGGTTTCACCGATGCGGTTCTCTCTTTTGCATCGGGGATCAAACCAGATATGTTGAGAAAATAGCGTCCCATCGCCAGTTGGCTCCGTACCAATCACACAGGCCCTACTGTCCCACAAGTGTTTTCGAGTAAGTTGTAATCGTGAATGAAAGTTGTAGGCGTATGCACTTCAACACAGCTGACTTTTTGTCGGATTTTTCAGTTGAAATCTCCCTCCCCTTTGCAATCCTTGATAAATAGCATACTAATACAAATCTAATGACAACTGAATAATGTTTCAATAAACGTAAAAAAATTCTTTTTTTTTCTCCCTCGCTTCCTACAGATTTCATTTAACCGGTGCGAGTGTTCTCATAGGTCTGCCCCTCTAATGCAGGGAGGGGGGAAACCGAAGAAACGGCTTTGATTATATCGGTCATAAAGAGGAAAAATTAGCTAAAACTCCCCACCAAGAAGCAATTGAAAAATGAAGTATATGAAAGATGAAGAGATAGGTACAGTCATTTCCGAGGAAATAAGTAACGTTTCGCACCGGCACGCGTCAACGGCCCCGCTTCCGTTGAACCAACTGCAGATGGTAGAGCTCGTTTAGATCCGCCGATGATAAAACTAGGTTTTCATCCAAACACGTTTAATATAGCACTCCCTTTGATTCGATTTCTTCTCCCCTTTCTTTTATTTTCAGAATATGTTAATTATTATGTTAATGGCGGGCAACTTTTTTTAGCTCCAACTGTGCGGTAGCTTTTCCTCTGAAATCCAAAACAATGGTCTGTATATCAATCGAGTGGAACAGAAATTTCTCCTAACCATTGCCTATCTGCCTGATCTCCCTATGCCTCGCATTTGCTTTACTCATTTCTTTTGCCGTAGACATAAAATATCCTGCTAATTCCCGCACAAACCGGGATTTTGTATGGTGCGATTAATATACTATTAAAAATTCATTGCGCTTTGAGTTAAGCAGATAATCGAAAGAAGATAATGGAACGCTTGCCCCCACTCATTGGCTGAGGGGTCCCAACCTATAGTCGCCTTATCTGGCCAATTCTCGATTAAACGTACACTTTTCCCCGATCTTAAAATACAAGACAAGTACACATTTTTAGGAAAATCTGGATAATTCTTCCGCACGGTTGAGTTGATAACGAGAAAAAATAAAAAGCCCCTCCCCCATTGTAGGGGAAAGTTGACGAACTCGACTTGCGCGCGATAGCACGGCAGATTGCGCTGTCGGTTCGTTCGGGTCCGCGGTGTCGCTAGGGCAACACGATGTGCATACGCGGCCGAAAGAAGAAATGCGCCAGTAAAAAAACTAACAAAAAAGGGAAAAAAAGTTAATCGCGCTCACAATAAGTTCGTTTTGAAGCTAAAGCGCCCGGGTTAAAGAGAAATTTGTCTCCGATTGTCATAGAAACAGCAATGCAGCGTACTATCTCATCAACTCGCCCTACCTCCAGAAACTGTAAAACATATTAAACATTTTTTTGTCTTAAGTGCCCGTCTCAGAATACATAATTAATAGAGACAACATGGCATTTCCTCGGCAAATATCTTTACATGTTGAATTTTCGCCTAAACATAGACCCTTCGACTGTTTATAATGTTCATTTATGGACATTGGAGGGGATTGCGGGAATATACACACATACATGCGCACAATTCATTAAAATAGGATCAAGAAGCGACCTCTAGGGACCTACAATGAATTCAATTATCGTACTGCTGAAAATACCATTGATGATGATGATGACAAAAATGGCTGATTGTTAGTTTAAATAGCGGCTTCTCCGCTCCTGACACGAAGCCGTCGTTTGATTTATGTATAAACACACCATCTTTGTTTTAAAGCTTGCAGACAGAAAATGCATTAGCGTTTTGGCAATCGACAATCGCATCTTCATACGTTCAACAGAGTCACGTTCTGGGACAGGGGGATTGCTAAACGGACGTAAGCGCTATAACACAGGCGCTGTTGAATTCGACCAATGGGTATAGCGAATCGATATTACCACACCTTTTTTATGGAAGACAAATGTGATACTAATACAATTGTCCTGATGGATTTCTTGCTGTTAATATTCAAGATACGTTTAAAAGTTTTTTTTTTCGAAGCGTCAAGGATTTTATTTTGCCTGGTATACGAATTACAAACGTCATATATTATGAATTGTATTCCAGTGAGTTATGAAAGTACAATTTGGATACATCATCTTTTCACAGGTTGACGCGTTTCCAGGTATTCAAATGGGTTTGCCGAACTGAACGTATCAATAGCTCACTTGGCTGAGAGAGAGAGAGAGAGAGAGAGAGAGAGAGAGAGAGAGAGAGAGAGAGAGAAGAGAGAGAGAGAGAGAGAAGAGAGAGAGAGAGAGAGAGAGAGAGAGAGAGAGAGAGAGAGAGAGAGAGAGAGAGAGAGAGAGAGAGACAGAGAGACAGACAGACAGACAGACAGACAGACAGACAGACAGAACTAGAGGAAGGAGGGAGAGGAAGGGATGGAAAGATAGACGCATACAAATAGGCTCGTACAGGCACCGCGGGAGACACACAGACAGAGGCAGATAAAAACAGATTTATGAAGCGACAGATGAAGGAGAATGTAGTAAAACAAAATGGCCATCCGCGGTTTCATCCCATTTTATTTTATCTAATTAATACTGATTTAGTAGCAATGCGCGAACAACCACGACTTGACTCAGACATGTGTGCCTCCCGACGACCACATGTAGATATAAACGATCACCCAACATCTCTTTGTTGGCTTACATGGCGAGAGAGCTGGCTGAACGGGCGTTCCAGCCTCCTGGACAAATGGACAACGCGTGTTTCATGGTTTTTATACATTTGCCACTCATTGTACACGTATTATGTAGAGTCGACGGCGGGTGCATCACTGCCTCACTTATTCATCATTAAAACGCATTGAAATTCAAACTTTGGGAAGAGAGATAGATGAAGAGAAGAGAGGAGAGCAGAAAAAAAAGTCGGTTGGGGGCTCGGTGACACGCATGCGCATTAACAATTTGCTGCAGGTGCATGGGTGCATGGAGTTTGCAAGTTTAGCGGGAGTTTAAGTTGCCGGTTCAACCGAAATTATATTTATGGTAAAGGCCGCTGATTGGTAGCGGTGGTTGTCATTTGCGTGTGTAGTATAGTTTCTCCAATCAATTATCTTCACACGTCCAAAATACAACCTTTTGTGAGAGCGACAAGACCGCGGCAAAACGATCTGTATTTTCTTGCATATTAAATTCCCATTTATTAACTATTAAACGCAATTTCGTTATGAATACTTTATATCAGGATCTAAATCGCATATAAAATGCACATTAAAGGAGAGATTCTGTCATATTTTTCTTACAACTACATCTTGACTGGAGAACCGCCCGCTGCACGGACGATACAAGAGGAAGACTCAGCACAAAAAAGATGGATCGATCCGTGTTCCTACCGCCAAACTCCGACGCAAGCCCGGTGCACGGCGGATCGCTCTACATCACATCGGAAGTTCTTCGAAATGTCCTGTACGGGAAATGGTGCGATATTTTCGGCGTGCCGACCGCCCGGGTGCAAGAGAGCCTAGCCAAATCGAAATCCCACCCCGCGCCAAACCCAAATATCGGCAGAATCCAAGGTGAGAGAATTTTGAGTTAAGCTTTTCTCGTCTCTCATTATTTCGTGACTATTACGGCTCCCGAATATCTAAGAAATAAAAAAATCTCTCTCCATCGCTTAAACGTCCCGATTCGACTCTGATTGAAAACTAATCGTTCTTACACTTATTAAATTGGTGTCGATTTTAAACGCAGAGCTGAACTTATTTTTAGTGGCCGTATTTCGTTATACCTAAATCACTCTACAGTCGTTAAATTTTACGGCCTTTTAAGAAGAGAATGGCTCGCGGACTTGATCATGATTGCGATATACGGAGAAAGCCAGACATCTGTAAACTGTTTAGATAGTTTGATTATAAAGATCACATCACCAATAAATGAAAACCCCAGCTTTTTACTGATTTCTTTTATTCGGTTGGAAGAAGCAAAAAACTCTATTTTGCTTTGGAAAGTGCATTCTATTATCCAGCAGGTTCGGTGTAAGGCTTTCGCACGTAGTCAGTTTTTTGTGAAATCGAAATAGTTGGTGATTTCTAAATTTATGGTCCCATAATGATGACTATCAGACAGGCTCGTGCTTTCAGTCTAAAACAGCTTAATTTGGGTCAAACCTATCGTATAACGACGATAAAACTCCACAGGAGCACACATTTAAAACTTCCGCGCCATCAACCGGCAAGATCGAGTTGTCTTCCCGAAATAAAAAACCAATTATCTGTTGTTGATTTTTTTTTTGTTTTCGGGAGGATAATAATTTATGTAGGCGATGTTGTGAATGAATTTCAAGACAGAACACAAAATTAGCGCTGTTTTTTGAAGGCAAACGAAATGGTCTCGCAGATCGAAACCTCGCAACACGGTAGTCGAAATATGAGACTGCGAGATTCGTATGCGAGAGCCCGCACTGACCTGGCTGTCACTTAACAATGACAGACCTGCGGGACAATAGGAACGCACGTCACCGCTCCGCTAAAAGTCACGTCGGGTATCTTTTCCTAAAAAAAAAAAATTAAAAAAAGTCTGAAATCTAGTCAGTCGTAGCCCCGTCTATACTTTTCCATCAAATCTTCCCCGGCAAGTCTGCAGAGATTTTTGACGCCCTTTTCATGCCCAATAATTCAATCTGTATTGGGGCAAATTAGTATTAACTAGATACTAATTAGGTCTGGCAATTACTTCAAATACAAGACTACCACAGAACAACAATGACTGACGTGTTTTTTTATCTTTAGTCCGGGCAGCTGTTTTTTCATATTTATCTTAAAAGCTATTTTTATTGGCATTAATTAAGACAGAAAGGTCCAAATCCTGTCCCAACTCTTGAGCAGACGGTCCTTTGTTCGTTTATATATATATATATATATATATATATATATATATATATATATATATATATATATATATATATAATAATATATATATATATATAATATATTCCAATCGCACATTGGAAAAAACCCAAATACTTCATTAAGGATTACATAAATGATATATATGTAGATTTAAAATTGTAAAATGTTCTCAAATGGTAAAACGTGATTTTAAGCACATCAACACTCAGACGCAATCAGTTCATCCCTACTTTCACTTGAAGGCATTCTTGTAAAAAACCTGTCTAAACTTGCGCGAATGTCGTTTAAAAGTCAAACTATGACGGACTAGAATAATCCAGAGACTCTTGTATTTGTATTTTGAGTCTTCACGCCTAACTGTGCATGTTTTACATTGTCTCCGTACACAGTTTTGCTGTCTGTAAATATGTTCAGCCGAGCGAGCCAGCGTGGCCGCGGCGCTGCAATTTATGCGCATGCGCAGTGAGTACTAAATGTCGCGAAGTTTCATATCGACAGAGTTGGTAGTCCTTTTTTACAGCGATGCAGAAATCGTTTGTAAAGTTTTTCGTCGAAGCGCAAGTGTACAAAGTGGATTGGTTGTTAACACAGGTCGACTAGCAGGATGGCTGATGTCTTTCTCTCGCAGAAGTTTCCATGGTATTATGTCCGTGCCTTTTAACACCGCGACGCAAGTCTCGTAAGGGTAAACGAAATTCAAAATCATAGGAATATTGTTAAATCTAATAATAAAACAAAACTAAAACAACTCTTCGCCAGTCATAAAATTGCCAAGAGAGAAAACAACCTCCAGAAAAATCTCTTATGCCCATTTTCTTCACTCCCCCGTTTTCGACCATTTCCCTCGGTTACCGACGCTTTTTGTGTATATTAAGTTTAACACCCTCTTCCCGTTGTAATTAAAAAGACACAAAAAACCCAACAGTTTGTATTGAAAATCTCCATTCTTGTCTCGTGAATCTTAATACAAGATAAAAGCCATAAAACGTTTGAATGTGAGAGAGAGAGAGAGAGAGAGAGAGAGAGAGAGAGAGAGAGAGAGAGAGAGAGAGAGAGAGAGAGAGAAGAGAGAGAGAGAGAGAGAGAGAGAGAGAGAGAGAGAGAGAGAGAGAGAGAGATTGTTGGCAGGGCGGTTATTTATTCTGAAATTAAATTCTTTGATATACGGTTTTTACACGGCCACGCTTTACAGTTAGTTTGGTCAGGTTTGCCAGGCGACACACATTGAAACAGCGCACGGCGGAAGTACATCGGATAGAGGGAGTTTTTGCACTGTTATGCGGTGCAAATGGATTTGTAAAAGTGTATACACGCCACTTGGACTACAAACGGAGAAGAGGTGATTTATGTGAAAATAAACTCGATAGTTTTGTATTAAGTGATGGGCCGTGCACCTCTCCGACATGACTAATACAAATTTGAGTGTGAATAAATCATCGGGAACAATCAGGGACCAAGAGATTTGTTTGGATTTGATATTCCATATCCTTGTTCTAGCAGAGATTTTACCGTTCATTTCCATTCGTTCTTTCAAATTGCTATTTGTTAAGTAATTTTCGCCTGCCCTTTGATTTAGTAGAGACTTTTAACAATAAGCGCAATTGTCCTTTCATCGAGCCAGCAAAATGAACAATAAATATCATAAATTCAGACTAGCCGACAGGATAAATTCGATGCCCGTCAACCGATACTATTAAACATTTGTCGACACTGTTATACCTCACTAAAGTGTACAGTCGCGCCATTTGCTCTCTACGAGCGCCTTTGTTTGAGAGCATTGCAAGTTCTGATGTAGCGTAGACATCTCTAGGGCTCTGATGATACCGTAAGAGGGTACGGTTTCACAATACTAGGGAAGAGCTTTTCGATCCGTCTGGTCGAGCCAAAGGGCAACGAAGGCGATCGGAAGCAAGTCCCTAAGAAAAGAAATGTTTGACCGGGGACGACACGCCACACACTTGAACAGAAAGGATTTTTGGTAGCGGTGATGAAATATCAATTGATCAGGTTTTACGCTTGGGCGGCTTCCTAAGCGAGCCAATTGGAAGTACGCCAGGCGTCCATGTGGCCCAGTCACAAGGGCGGATACTGAAATCACTTTGCCAGTGTTAGGGCACTCAGAATATACATTGAAATCGATGGCATTGTACGTTGCAGCAATGAATAATAACGAGTCTATTATAAAAGATAATCTTGGACAAAGGGCAATAATACGTGCTTGCTTGAAAAAGAAACAGCAATGACTGTGACGTCTGGAAATGCGCGCGAGGTTGTTTCCCGATGATGTTTCAAACCCCTATTCCCGCCTACATATGCAAACCACTGCCATTGTCGAGGTCAAAAGAACTAGAGCATAAAAGCGACCCCTTGAAACGGAAAAAGCGACTTCGAAAATTGGTATTGGCACCTTTTCTGCGATTTGAATAAACCTGTGATGCGAAAGTGCACAGCATGTCTGTAACAATTCCCGACCCACTCGGCAAACTTTACAACCCAACTATCACCTCAGTGTCCAAATACAATAATTTTCCCAGCTCAATTAGAAATGCTGTTATGCTCGTAAATAAGTTTTTTGGGGACAATAAAGTGGTGAATATATTACGACAGCCATAAAGTGACGACTTACACAATCCACACACGATCGTTTCCTGGTTTTCTGGCAGTGACTAAAATTAATTTCGTCTGAGTGTTCAGTGAATCGAACGATTGCTGAAGTTAGAAATCAAATGTCTGAAAATGAATAAGTTGAGATTCTCGTGCACACGCAAGGCCGCTTTTGTGTATTGGAGTGCCATAGAGCAGTCGGCGAAGACTTGCGAATATACTAACGACCATGTTTTACCATAGACAGTAGATCTTCCGCTCCGCTTTGTGTGGTTTTGCGAAGGCGACAATTGCTCTTCCCCATAAAAGTTGTGAATGAATCTGAAGAGCGAGCTCATTAACACGTGTCAAGGGAGAGCGTTTTATCAGGGAAAGGCAAGGAGAAGCAAGAGGGGAAACAATGAAAGCGAGACGCAAGAAACAGAAAGAAATAAAAGGAACGAAAGAAAGAATGAAAGCGAACGAAAGATTCAAAAAAAAGAGGAAACTTTCAAGAAGATAACCTTTTTATTGCGGGACACTGAAAACTCAGAACGGCAATCTGACCCCCTTCTATTGATCAGTTTCAAGCGGCAGATAACAACGGCAGTACCTGTTCAATTGCAAAAATGCAGTGTTGTAAACTTTATCATAAGAAACGATAGTTAATCATATCATGTTCAATTTCAGAAATTTCATTACATACGCAAACTGTTAAACATTTTATTACTTTATTCTCTCGTGACCATTTGTCTAAAGCCCTTCAAAGTCCCAGTGTCTTCTTGTCGCTAGTTCTGTTATACAGCGTAACGATTGTTTGAACTTCTCCTGTATCCATGCTCATTCGTCTGGGTTTTTTTTCGTTAAAATTTTAAATGATCACACATCCAGTACACTCTCTCTTGCGTAGAGAAACACTCTATTTAGAGAAATGTGCATGTCGTGATCAATCGTTTGAAAGATACGGTCACAGTTATGCCGGGCAAAAAAATAAATAATTCTCTTTCCTATGGAATAAGTGCCGAAATAAGATAAGTAGGCCAAAATCCATTTAGTATATGATATTTAGGGGATACTTATGACATAGAACATCGTTCAAGATTTCACCAAGATTTGATTTCATGTCATATCGAAGGACTCGGCTATACTGAATGAAACTGTTGAATGTAGCAGTTAGAATTGGGGCGGGTTGGCAGGATGACCGAAGGCACACACACACAAACACACACACACACGCACACTCATATATAAATATATATATATATATATATATATATATATATATATATATATATATATATATATATATATATATATATATTTACATATACACACACACACACACATATATATACATATATATATATATATATACGAAAATGGTTTGCTTGTTCAATGCAGGAAAAGTATAGTGCTCAATGCATTTCTGCAGGGCGGTAATACTAGGAGAATCTAGGAACTTGTAGTTGTCACTCTACAGGCTGTTTCATGCGCTAAGCGATCATCAGGAGTCTGATAATTGCTTAGCGCATGAAACAGCCTGTAGAGTGACAACTACAAGTTCCTAGATTCTCCTAGTATATATATATATATATATATATATATATATATATATATATATATATATATATATATATATATATATATATATATATATATATATATATATATATATATATATATATATATATATATATATATATATATATATATATATATATATATATATATATATATATATTTGCCTGATTCTTCATAATTATCGTATATTTGTTACTCCTCACACAAACTGCCATCGTACGACGGTCTGTACATCGCCGGAAACGACTATCCTTCGGAATGAGAGGTGGTCGCGCGCGCGAAGAGGAGTGGCTGCGACCCGTCATGTGCGAGGGAGCGCTTTGCCTAATTAAATACTGAAGGCGCGCACACACAAGATGCAGCGGTTACACTCACACATGGGAGCGGACATGCACTCCGAACATGCGTACTTTTGACCAATTGGGTACATCATATGAAGGGAATTCTTACAACATGGAGTACAGGAAAAAGCCGATGGGAGTTAACATTTCATTTGTGAGCTGTGCTCAAACTTTTTTTCCCAGCGCTGTGGCGATTTATACACCACCCCCCACAAAAATAGGAAACTATGGTTTTAATTAATTACACGCTGGGGAAGCGTACCTACCATTCAGAATGTTACACAATCGCGTAGCGTGAAGAAGTCGCCCCTTGCAATACCAATGGCGTATATTCTCACGGATTCGATGCCAATAAAGGCTCGTGGGCTCAGTGCATGCTGAGCACCGTCGATCGCTTCCACAGCAAGGGTCGACCTTTGACCTCGGCGAAATGATTAATTAAAAGGAAACACGGAGGGGAACAAACGTGGCAGCAAGTAATATCGCCTGGAAAACAAACGGGAACAACAAATTCTACCGAATGTCGGACGACATGTATCCATACAGTGTTTACTGAACTTCTTAACAAATGAGACTTCCATTGTGTAAAAACTTAATTGATATCCTGCCTTGCTATACTTTTTCATTCGAACCACTCATTTTTCAAACACTCCAAAACGATTAGTTGCCATGGAGACCAATAAATTAGAGGAAAATGAGCGAGACCTGGTTCCTTTAGAGGCTGGCCAATTCATTCTGGCATCACCACTGACATACTTTTGATTATTTGAAAAAAAAAAACACGCGTGCAGAAGCTGGCGGACAATTGATTTTAATTGAATAAAGAAGTTTGAACAACTCGAGATTCCTAACCTTTTTAACGACAGAGCTACAGTGGTTTCGCATTGCACACTGTGGAAATCGGCAATTTCTGAAAAAAAATGACCCCAGTTCTACAGAAGAAAGGAAACATTCCTCATCCTTGGATTGTAATTGGTGTATTCCATGTCGATTTAAGATTTCCCGAACTCATCTTATCATAAGTGATTATGGGATAAGAGTTACAAGTGGTTGAGCGCGACTTTGTTATAGTAAGCTTATTTTGTTTCTTTGCGTCACAACCACATTTCGGGCAATAACAATACTTCCACGTATCCGGGAATACACACTTCGGGTATCAATACCATCGATTCATGTAAGTCTGTCTGTCTGTCGTCAGTCAGTCAGACAGTCAGTCAGTCAGTCAACCTGTCTGTCTGTCTGTCTGTCTGTCTGTCTGTCTTTCAGTCTGTTTGTCTTTCTGTCAACATGTCTTTCTGTCAACCAATCAATAAAGCAGCCAATCTATCTATCTATCTATCTATCTATCTATCTATCTATCTATCTATCTATCTATCTATCTATCTATCTATCTACCTATCTATCTATCTATCTATCTATCTATCTATCTATCTATCTATCTATCTATCTATCTATCTATCTATCTATCTATCTATTATCTCTCATGAGAATGTATGTCTGTATTTATGTATGTGTGTATGCCTGTACGTAAGCATGTATATATGTATGTATGTATGTATGTATGTTTGTATGTATGTAACATGTACATGTCTACGCACATGGAAATATAATATCTATCATATTTCTTTTATTTGGCAACCTTTTATGATCTTTTATCCGTCTTTAAAGTTATCTATCATTTTAGAGGTAATTTAAAAGTCTAAGCAAATTATCTCACTGTATATTAGTATCGCACCACGTGTAGTTGTGTTCATTTCTTGCATCGCTTATTGAGCGAGGTGAATGATTATATTCGGCTACGCCCAGAGCAGTTTTTTTTATGACTGTCAGCGGCATTTGTAATTTTGATAATCTTATCATGCTCGTTTGACACTCTTGATTCTTCTCTGCTGCCCCAGCCGTGCACCTGCAACTCACGTCATGTATACGGCCATCACGAGGTTGAAAAAGAAAAACAGCCATTTCTTCTCGCTCTCGTTAAATTCATATGAATGTTTTTCATACTTGTCGCGTCGACTACAGTGTTATCGCTGTTAGTAAGACAAATAGCAGTGCCGCGGGTGGTGTAAACTTCGATACATTCATTGAGCCCAAACTCAAGGACGAGCGCCTGTCGACTGGGACAATCGAACGGCATCCCCTTTTCACCAGCAGAACTAAAACAATGATCCTATTTGGCATACGAAAGCACCAGGCACGTGTCCTAGCGGTACAGGTAGCGAACCACAGCGATAAAAAAAACATCCACCTCTCTCACTTTGGCGGCTCTTGGGGGGGGGGGGAGGGGGTTCAAAACCACGAGATGTTTAACATCTTGCGAAAATTTTGCGGCAGTTTCGAAGTGAACCGGCTCACATGTAACCTCGCCGGCGGTTGACGTATGAGGATGGCGGGAAGCAGTTTGCTGATCAGCAGATTACCTCATTGTTACTATTCTGTTTCTTTAGTGATGAATGGCGGGTGGTAACCATTACGGTGTAATTATCAGCAAGGTCATCAGACCGATGAAATGAAAATTAGACACAAAAAGGGGGGGGGGGTGAATTTTGTCTTCATTCATCAGCTTAATCTACGCCCTTCCCCCATGGAGTTGAGAGTATTCGTGTATTCGTATTTACCGAGCTGCGGATGGAGTAGGTATTGGACTTTGTGTACCGATCTTTGTTTTGAGCTTTCAATTTGTTTTCAATTGAACCAAGAATCAAGTGTTTAAGGTTGTAATGGCAATCTGACACTAAACTTTGAAGAACTTAACAAATGAAAGAAAAGAAAAAATGACAAGCAAGTAAGATTACATAATGACCAAATTGATTTGAAGTTAATAATGTATTTAGACATCATGAGATAAGATATATATATATATATATATATATATATATATATATATATATATATATATATATATATATATATACACATACATACATACATACATACATACATACATACATACATACATACATACATACGTAAATACAAACGTTAACTCAAGAAATTGGTTATTAAATTTGCTATCATCTATAATATCTATCATTTATATATAATTGTTCAATTTTCATTGATGCAAAGTTGTAACCTTACTTCCAAAAATTATAATCAGGTCATGTTTTTTTTTCTTTCGTCGTAATTCGTTAACAAATGTTTCCTTTGAATATCGGTTGCTTTCCTGTTGTCTGGCTAAAAGTAAAGTTTGATATGGTTACACATTATCGCCGAAGTACCCATTTATACCTACTGAAGATCTTAGTTTACCGGTTGCCAACGGATTCGTCGCCATTCATGGCAGCATTCTCGACGCCGATGGGAACGTTTAAGATAGAATGCACGGGGGAGGGGGGGGCAGGTATTCGGACTCTATTATTGACAATACTCTGTCAAATTGCCTACCACTTATGCGCACTCATTTTGTTTTATAAGGAGTAAATGAAATTTTTACCGACTTGTTTTTTTTGGGGCGAAAATCGAAAATTTGCTTTCTCCTCATGGACTTATCACATTATTTGCGACCATGTTGAATTTCAAACATCGTTAACTTTCGTTGTTTGTTTCCAGATGCCGTAACTTGCGCGCTGACCCCGGACTTTTATTGCTTGCAAGGGATAGGGATGGTTTAAAGTTTTTCGATGTCAGTTTGAGACAAAAGTTTGAAATAAATTGTTACAGAGCTCAGACACTTTAATAAATGAAACAGTCAACAGGCACGTGATACGAACTTGGAATCTTTAACTTTTGAAGACAGTTTGATTTTCAGCACTGGAATTATTTGTTTTGCAGAGCGAAATTGTAGTTGCCACCTAAAAATACAGAGAAAGATTTTTTTTTTACTGAGAAAAGTTTATTGAATATAAAAATTTAACGGCTTATAATAAAACAAAAATGTGCCGAAATGTTTCATTGAAAAAGAAATTATGGAGACACGAGACGTGGTACCAGCGTGCGGGGTCCAAGTTCGTCTTGCCCTAGCCCTGCGTACGATGCTGTGTGTTCCGCTACAGCTAATAGCCCCGCTCACCACAGCTATTAGCGTAGCGGAACACACAGCATCGTACGCAGGGCTCGTCTTGCCCCGCCTATTGTAACTACATTGTTGGTACACGGACTCGATTGTAGCAAAAAAAAAATATAATCGCACTGAGTCCAAAATTGGTTTAAAACACTAACAAAAGACGCCACCCATAATAGGCAGCGTATCGCTGCCCATTAGCGTGTAACCATCCATCCAAGTTGTAGCCCTGGGGCCAGACGGTTCGGCAGTCAAGGGACGTAACTTTCTCTTCTTGATCCCAAATCAAGCTTGTTCCATGTATAGCCCGAACCGCCGCAGCCGCCCTTGTAGCGCAATGAATAAATTTGCCCGTCCACACGTGTGCACACACCCGCTATTTCCGAATACGATTGACTACTGTACAAACGCAAGCCATATTGACTATCCCCACATTCATTCGCTCGGTGACCTCGGCGCTAGCGGAGAGGCAGCGAGTCCCTGTAGGGTTGAGAGCCCCACGCCTACACTACCGCTCGCATTGGGAATTATTACAAGCACAGTGCTCGGGCGCAGCTCAAAGTAAACAATAACTTCAAAATTGTGCACCCTCGTGTAATTCAGTCGTCACGGTCCTTTCAGTCGTGGCTCACTTTGGCCGCCCCTTATCTTTATGATCTCATATTTCATTGAATTGTTTTTAATTAAATTTTCATCACCCGTATGCTTTACATTGCTCCACGGTTTAGTAAATAAAACGCGTATTAGGTATCATGTATTCATTATATAATTATAAAATTTGAATTAGTTGTCCGTTGGGGAGCGGATCCATCGAATTTTATGCGTGTTTTATGGATATACTTGCAGTTCGCGTTATATTATTATTTTCACAGCTGGGTGGCAGAGCGCCGCGTAATCATACACGAGCTCTGTTCCGGTTGTGAGATCTCTTGTTGCCGACCGATGGTTTGCCCCCATCGCTTCGCTGTCGCTCTGTGCGTGTGTGCGGCCCGGCGATCTCTGAGCCCGTCACTCGACTTGAAATTTCCCGTCTATTGTTCGCGGGTTGCTGACTCACTCCGTGTTGGAGTGTCGTGCCCCTAACTGCTCTCGGAGCGATGGGTATCAATCTTTCAAAATCTTGTCAGTTTATCACTCGGGGTTTTCATCTAATGCTCTCGGCGCGTCTCTGTTCACCAAGTTCACCATGTATGCCCATCGAGTTATACTCTTTCGGTCATGATGTTTTCAAGTATTGAAATGGGTTCTGTGCTCTGCTTTGCGTGTCTCTATTTCTCTCTTCATCATTCGATACGTCTGCACCTCCTTGTCTGTTGTCAGCTTGTTGACTCTGGCTTACCGTTTCCCTATCCATGCTCTGCTCCCTCGACAGCGACTCACAAAGTGGTACCATTAGCCCCCAAATCGACCCATTCTACTTCATTCTATATAGTCTGAACTATCTTTAATACCCCTGACACGTTCTCATTATTTCTCATTGCGCGTTGCCGAGATCCTGATTTTTTTGGTATCGGCCCGCTACTATTTGAACGAAGTGCTACCATCTTTCGAATTGAAGGAAGGATTTAGGTCCACATGGTATAAACTAGACTACAAAAATTCTCTTTGAACCGGTGACGGAAATCATTAAAGACAAACAGTCGTCGGAACTGCGCCTGTGCGAGTTTCTTGTTTACAAACAATGTATTTCGTGCACGATATCTAGATGCACCTCATCATCATAGCTGCAACATTTAAATCATACGATGTAGATTATGACAGACATGTTTTAACTTTCATCAATCACCATCGTATCTTGCAATTGGATACAGTGTTTACATTTGTGGTACGGGTCCCATACGACCTTTGAGCTCAGTTCCGACGACTGTGCCTCTTTAAATCCAGGGACTTTAAAATGTCAAAGTTTGAAGTATAATATGGAATCAAGAAGTGATTCTAGTTTAAACGCTCAAAAACACCAAGTGCCCTGCAGAGCAACAGTGGGAGGTTCGTCCATCCTCTGCGTATATGTATCAGTCTGTCAGCTTGTGTGTATACAGTCTCTTCATGCTTAGAGATGAAGTGATGGGTGAAGGTATAGACGAATAGACAAATATACGAACAAACCCATTCATTGAAAGAGTATATCAACAAACAAACAAAAAACACCAAAAACAAACAAAGAAACCCAAACATATAATAGGTGATGTTAACGATGCTCTATGAAAAACAATGAATTGTGGGTCATCTGACAAACTAATGGATTTCAGGAGACAGAAATTGCATTTGAACTTCTTTTAGAACTTTAACGCAACTTTCCAACAATTTACGACACATCTGCAGAGTCAAAGCGAAAAGCAAAAACCTATAAAAGTTTACATAATTATGTGTCATTTAAAGATATGTATGGCGCGCTAGGGGAGGGAGGGAGGAGGAGGGGGAGGCTTGGTGTATTAGGAAGGATGATCGTCAGCTTACCGAATACAAAGAAAAGGTTTATTATACTGCAAGGGTCTACCACGGTCCTTTTGGAGGGACCGTGGGTCTACTAAGGCATGCGTATGGTATTTTTAAATCTAAGATGGTATCTTTGAAATTGCTGGTCCAAACAAGACACAATTTGGTATCTTCCCTGAAATAATACGAAAGGGTTGGTACGACGTCAATAACAGTGGTTCTATTATTTTTTGATATCATTCACGGCAATGCATATTGTATTCTAACGCTGACCTACTTCCTCTTGTACTGATGTAAATTGCAAAAAATTACAGAAAGCGTCCTTATCAATCAACAAACCAATCGATCAATCGATCGATCAATCAATCTTTATTCTGAAAACAAAATGAACCAACGGGATTCAGGTAAAATAAATAGAAACCGACATGTTAATACAGCTCAATGATAAAATGTACGTCAACTGACACTGTAAATTATACTAAATATTTCTCCAAAAGAAGCGAAAGTTTTCAAGTTAACAAAGAAGCAGCTTGTTACGTTTTGGTGATTAAGGGATACAGTGGTCGGAACTGCGCTCAAAGGTCGTATGGGATCCATACAACCGATGTAAACACTGTATCCAAGGTACGATGGTGATTGGTGAAAGTTAAACATGTCTGTCATAATCTACATCGTATGATTTAAATTTGCAGCTATGATGATGAGGTGCATCTAGATATCGTGCACGAAATACATTGTTTGTAAACAAGAAACTCGCACAGGCGCAGTCCCCACGACTGCTTCCCTTTAATGTTTGTAGCATCATAATCCACGTTCTCTGATGTTTAGGTGTTACTAAGACTTCATATAGTGGCCTGTTCGTCTCATTACACTTCAGCAGTGCGCGTTTAGGAAAACCGGTAGTGGAACTTTCTCTCACAGCGTCTCTATTTTCCCCAACTCTTTCAGAGAAAATTCGGGTCCCCGTCGGCGTGACTACGCCCGAACAGATCACCCTGTCCCAGTCCTCGCTGCCGGGGATCCAGATCGGCGTCTTCACGACGGCTTGGATCAAGGAAGGAACGGAGATGGGGCCATACATCGGAAAAGTGATCACCCAGGATGATGTGGATAAGGACAGTGACAACAGCCTAATGTGGGAGGTGCGTTAAGTATGACTGTGAATTGCTTGTACCAGTATATCTTCCCTGAAATATACGCCCGTCAGTTTGTCTGAAATCTAACCATGAGCTTTGTGAGCCGAGCAATGAACTCATGGCTGGATGTACCAATCAGGTGACACGGTCGTCTCATCAAAGCATATATAATACATTGAATTCTTGATCGAATTTCCTTAAACCCCACAAATTCCTCATCCGATTGGACGATTGTATTGGATGGTTACAACACATTTCACACTTGTACTCACACCTTCAATAGACAAGACATGTCTCTGTGCTATACGAGATTTTCCGAGAACATCCCGACAAACAAACGGCTTATAATAGACAGTTTCGACAACTGTTACTGGACAAAAAATGACTTATCCACTTAAACGTCACAGGTACCAACTGTTGTAGTCTGGTAGTCAAAGCTTGACTTGTTTGACATATTCGGCTAGCTGCTGACTGTGTTGCTTGGATATCTAATTCTCGCGAGATCTCACAAACTGCAGACAATGCATTTCACACAACCTTACTTGGAGAGCATTTGCTTGTAGATACGAGTAATTTTACGCGCTCGCCACCAGTCTGAGTAGGCAATCAACCCAATAGACATCTCTTTCGACTGTGTAGAAGAAAGGATTGTACATGTCTTTTGTACAAATTATGTACAAAGAGACAAAATAACTATGTTGTTTGCACAAATGATAGTTTTGTTTGCATGCCTATATCGGTTTAAGTGAACTTTTTAAAATTAAACTTGAAGGTTTTTAGCGTCCCCATCCAGTTGATTTTTAAGTTGCTGCGTTCATATGACAAATATACCTGCATTTGTATTGTATCTGACAAACTTGAGCACAAATTTGCATTTATCATTTAATATACCTGTCGACACGCAGTTGCACTGGAAACTGCGGTTTGTTGATCATAATTGTTCGTACCACTCTGATGTTTGAAGTTCGAAGTAAGCAATGCTTCGCCGGTTTTGCTTCTTGGCATACTGACCAGCGTTTAATGGTAAGACTTACTTTCCACTTTCAACGACTCAAAATTCACACATTGTCCCCCTCCCCGACCAGGTGTTTGACAGAAACGGTCGTCTGAAGCATTTCGTCGACGCGAGTCGTCTTCCAGAAGATCAGCGAAGTTGGATGTGTTACGTCAACTGCGCAAGAAACGAGGAAGAGCAGAATTTAGAAGTGTATCAGCTTGGAGACGACGTTTTCTACAGGGCAATCAAGGTGAGAAAAAATAAGACAAGATTGCGCCCAACATATTCTGAATCTTAAACGTTTGCAATATTTAATTGGTATGATTATTTGTGAAAATCGAAAATTGAATTTCGCCCCTAGAATTAACATTAGGATAGCGGCTGTGTTGAATTTCAAATAAAATTTGTAAATTTTAAGTGAATATGTTTCTCTTGCACCGAAGTTTTCACCATTGACTTCCGATTTATATACTTGAGTTTGAAAGAATTCGGTTTTAAAATTTTCTTAGGTGAAGTTTGAGAAAAACTTTCATTTGTCTCTGCGTGTAATACCTTGATGACGGGTTGTCAGTTCGTTTCGGTGCTTCATGGAGTCTATACAAAACGCTCTCTCTATATAGTTTGGTAGAGAAAATGTCATTTTAATACTGGTCCAAAAAGAATACCAAACTTTTCCATGCGATGTTGACGGTTTTCTCTTCTACTCGTCTCAAGGCTACTAGAATACCCGTAACCGTTCGCAGTATATGAGATAAACGCCAAAGCTTCAATACGCAGAATACGGTATAATAACTAATTTCTTTTATTTGTTCCATTTCTACAGTCCATACCCCCGGATCAAGAACTGTTGGTGTACTATGGCAGTTGTTACAACATGTTTATGGGCATACCCGGCGTGCCTTCTAACACCGAAGAGAACAAATTGACGAAGCATAAAACAGGTAGGGGCCAAAGGTCATTGGAAATTTCGCTGCCGTTGCAATTCAACTGTCATATTAAAATATAGTAAACACGATAAAGCAAGCCCCTGGTTTTCTCTCTTCCTCTTTTTTCCGCTCCTCTGTCTCTGTGTCTGTCGTTCTGTCTGTTGTACCTCTCCGTCGCCAGGGTCAGTCTCAGTATCCCGTCGTCCATCTGTCATCCCAATCACTTCGTGCGCACCCCTAATTCTAGTCGGGTACTCCTCAAATTAAAGGACTGCAGCCGTCGACGTACACTTAGAAGTCGTGTGAGTCGCTGCGGCCAAGAAGCGTCGTACAAATACATTATATCGAGAGAATCTAGAGTTGCAATAATTTTTCTATATTTCTAGTGCAGTTTGAATTCCTTCAAAAGTATCGTTGAAGGAGTGCACGGTTTACACACAAGACATTAGTAACATATTTACCGTAAACCCGTACAGCCCGTATCTCAAACATTGACCAATCAAATTGTGCCAAATTCAAAGGGTTTTTAACTTGTCCCACGTTTCGTCCTCCATTCTCAGACGACTACCGTCCCAATGAGTCGAGTTTGTTTCCGGCATCACCCGGAAGGTTGCGATGTGTCGTGTGCAGGCGAGGGTTCAACTCTCGCAGCAACCTTCGCTCTCACATGAGAATCCACACTCTAGAGAAGCCGTTCGTCTGCATGTACTGTCGCCGGAGTTTCAGCCAGTCTTCAACTTTGAGGAACCATGTCAGACTACACACAGGTAAGCGAAATTGAATAATCTTCGCCGATGCGATATGGTAATAACCAAAAATAGCTTTAACTATTGCAAGTCCCTGTTCTACTTCTCAAAGCAAGCTGCAACACCGACTATTTACTTTGTGTGAAAGTTGTTCACTTATTGTTTACTTTTGAATTTCAGTAACAATAAAAATACATCCTACACATATACAGTGCAAGCTGAGAGGTTGAATAATGTGTATCTCAACATCCTTGAAGAGAAAAACAAGAAACCGTATAGTTGACATAAAACACAAATAAACAAAAAAACCCCAAAAACAAAACAAAATCCAAAAATAGTAAAAAATCATCAAAAGTTAGATCTACTATCCCTTTGAAAGCATTGTGTCACGGGGTGGATATAGATATGATCATATACTTATTAAGTGTCTAATGAAATCACTACATTAATTTATAAGATCATTTCATCGACATTTCATTGCTCTTTCCTTATAGGCGAGAAACCCTACAAGTGTCAAGTCTGCCAGAGTGCGTACTCTCAGCTTGCGGGACTGCGGGCGCACCAGAAGAGCGCCCGCCACAGGCCACTGACAACTGTCAACCAGTTACAGCCATGCATGAAAGTCAACACAGTGAAACAGGAATAGCGCACAGTAACCAGCATATGGACTTTGTAGCGGGCCGGACGTGCAAATTCAAGATTGACACGGACAACAGAGGATGCGAAGGTTACGGTAGATGACAGCAATAGATGAGTCAAGGCCAAGACCAAACCCGGCTCTGGCTGCGAGTTTCAACAAGTTTCAGATGTGTTCATCCGAGGCCCTGGGTCAATGGTTTGTTTGCTTGACGAGGCATATACAACCGACGTATTTCATTAGGACGCTCGTTATTTGAACGTCACAGGTCAATATCTGAAATTACTGAACGCAGTGATAGAAAAATAGTATCTATCGCCAGAAATCGGACCACAGAGTGATGACCAGAGGGTCGAGAGTGTTTGGCACCGCTTTTTCTGCGCTCGTCTATTTTTTCCTCTATAAAACGCATATTTCGGATTTCGTCAAACTCCTTGCAAGAGACCTTCATAGGAGAGAGCGGTCTTTTCAGTGCAATATTATAGCCGACTGCAACTCAGTTTCATTGTTTTCACCATCCCAAAGTTGATAAACTCCGATTTTTTTATATTGTATGGGCTGACCTATATTCAGAAATTAAAAGACTTGACACTTTGTACGAACTGCTGAACAAAGATGGCAACATCAAGGCACAGAAAGGAACGCCGTTCTGGTACCTTGTGAAGCATAACAATGCATGCAAGACAAACTTGTCTCGCTACAGTTACTGTCTCATTTCAGTTGAGACCTGATACGACGTTGAGGGCGTCAGCCCTCGCATTTCGCTACCCACCGTCTAGATCGCTCACACTTTTCACATCCAGATTGTACACGATAAACAATAACATGCACAACAATATTAGAGTTTATTCGTCGCTATGTTTAAACACCGATACGGATAATCATCACGGATTTCAGATTACTCTTGGGATATGCAATAGTTTTCGCAGTTGGTCGGAGGTCTATGCAATATATATATATATCACCTTTTACAGCGCTAAGATAATTTTGACTGCTAATAGAAGAGTATACTTTGTTACTAAAAAAGTATCCATTTTATATATAATAAAGTAAATTTATACTGACAGAGTGTTATCTGTGTGTTTTGGTTCCGAAGGTTCCTTTCCACTTGTTCAATAGCATGTAAATCTAGAATCATAGATCATAAAACTTTTTTAAAGAATATTTGTGATGAATGCATTCATAATTCCTGGAAAAAAAGTGGTCACTTCACCACCACCTTTCTTGCCCCTCATCATCATCATCACCATCATCAAAACCACCACCACAACCACCACCACCACCACCATCACCATCATCATCACATCATCATCATCATCATCGTCATCATCATCATCATCATCATCACCTTCGCCACTAACACCACCACCACCACCACCACCATCATCATCATCATGGTCGTTGTCTGTATTTTCATCTTTATTGCTATGTATGTGTACACTTAAGGGGATATATTAAAAGCCATTAAGTGCATCTATACATTGAAATAAGATCACAGGCAAATTTGGTTAAGGAAATAAAGTTTACTTCGAACCAGACCTGGCCTAATTATTGTTCTCCCAGCTTCAAAGTATCTACACTGCCAATCGCGAGAAATATGACGTGCATTAGCATTAAATACATCACCGCCCTCTCGCGAAATACGAAGAAAAATCTAAAACACAACAGAAAACTTGGAACCTTTAAGAAAATCATTGTTAAGCACATTCGCAATACTGGGTCACCTGCGCTTGACATTTGCCTCTAAAATCTAAATAATGTCTAAGCCATTCTTGGAAGTTATTTTGTGTGACCTTAAATTGGTATTTTACCACAGAGACTGGCTTCATCCTTTTTTCGAGCACCTCTCACTACGTATGCTCTGGGCCGACAGACAATAATAGTATACCGAACACACGTTTGTTAAACTCTTTTCCGTAGAGTTTGTCTTACGAGCTCTCAATCTTTACAAAATGCCCTTGTAGCTGCGCAGATTTTCTTGGCTGCCGTCACGAGAACGTCCTTCTCGTAGTAGGTGATCGTTATCCGGGCGCAGTTACTGAAACTTCCAGAGGGGGAGTACCTGATTGAAGGAAAAATAACAAAAGACGGGGTGTTAACTTGAGCCTGGTAACCTAACACTTTTAGCGACTTTTTGGAAACAACACGATTGGAACTAGTTTGGATCATGATATTTTTCAAATTTCTCAAAAGTGTTAGGTGTCATATAACTGAATGTTGTAATATTACAAATTACTCATAAAAACAAGTGTATAACAGCAGATGAGCTTACATTTGCAGAGTACAACGATCTTACTTCACCATCCAATTATCCCAAATTAGTTCCAATCATGTCAACCTTAAAAAGCTGAAAGTCACACATTATCATTGACAATCTCATCAATACCATGCTGACCATAACCTTGGTTAGGTTGTAAAGGGGAATTTAGCAATTAGTAATTTGTAAAGTTCATAATGAGACGAAGTTAACCTTATAAGTTCGACATGAAAGTTTCAACTCTCTAGCCGATACTTTCATTTTCAAAATGGCCCCACTCACTGCTGCAAGCACTAATGTGAAAGACAAGCCGACGAAAACTTTTTTTGTCATAATGTACATCGTAAACTTTAATCGTTGCAGCTATACGTTGACGTAATTTAAAGAAAGATTGAAAGTTTCCTCACATGTTGTAAAAAAGTTAACAATGTGGATAAAATAAAACCGAACAAGAAAATACAAACTAATCACAACAAAAATGGAAGAAAGTTTGAATGTACGAACTTCGTCCCCGAGGCGAATTCTGCTTGCAATACCTAATCAAGAAAGTCCTGTACCACATTCAGTGTATCTATAAAACGAACACTGCACCATTGTGGCATTGATGCACCTTAAAATAATCTTTCTCCATCACAAGATTGTTTCATGTATTCATTGACATCTAGAAATGTAATGTAACGTTGTCAGAACTTGGCAAATCGCCTTGTCAGATCGAAGTGACGTAATTTCCATGTAAGACTTCAAAATGGTAGATTTTTTCTCAGTGTGACAGTAAATTCTGTCAGCTTATTCGCCCATTTCAGCTTGACTTGCGATCAGCTTACTAACATAATCTGTACGTGTGCAATGTGCGATGTTATCGTTGACAACAGAACTTTAATTCAGTTGTCGACAGTAACATTGCATATTGTGTAAATACAGTGCAGTGGTTTGCGTTGAACCGTTGGCAGTGCGGGAACAAGACATATTGTCTAAATGAGTTGCCAATTCCGTCAAGGGTAACTATCGTCTAATATCAATCAACAGCAAAGGAATCAACTCTGCGAAAGTTGGACATTTTCTTGAAGGAGGTCAAGCTGGTCCAAACAACACCGAATCACACATATCCCGATAAATGTCCCGAACACATCATTTGCAAGCGTCTTTTGTGCTGATCTGATGGTTTTTTGGTCTGACCTCCTACCAGACAATGTTCAACTTTCGCAGAGTTGATTTCCTTGTGATCAACTGATATTACTGTTAGACGATAATTATACCTGGCAGTGTTGGTAACTCCTCTATTAAGACAGTATGTCTAGTTTCCATATTACCAACGGTTCAACGCAAACCACTGTATTTATACAATATGCAATGTTACGAAAGTCCTATTAAACGTTACAGTCATTGTCTCCTTTACGTTTTGTAGGTGAGTCGGCAAGGCAAAATATTGTGCGGAATGAAAAACCTGAACGATGTCGCATAACAGTTCACTTATGCGAGAGATGAATATTGTAGAAACAAGAACGACAAAATTATTAGCTATCGTTTTCTGTGTATGTTTGTTGAGAATTCCTGCGTAGTACTACTGACTTTTTGCCGGGTGCAAAACACACGTCGTACTCCTTTTCGCAGTACTTTCTAAGTTTTTCGGCATCGATGTTTTCCGGGAATTCAATCCAAATATAGTATCCGCCCTTCAAGAAATTGAGAAATAAATAAATAAATAAAGAAAGAAAGGGAGAGAGAATTAACATGAAAATATCACGTGACATGGCAAAGATACAATGCAATTAAATACAGTTATTAAAAGACAGCATTGGCACAGCTAAATTACGCAAGAATTATTTCGACTACAAGATGAATTAAAGCTGCAAGCAGCATTGGCGGGGCCCAAGCGGATAACATGGTTTAAACTTTTTGCAGTGATGATATTATGTACAAAATTGAAGCTTGGATAAGAAGGATTTTAAACATCATCTCATATTTACTGTGTGTTTCACTAGCTATTGCATGTTGTACGCAAAATCCAAGATGGCGGCCAAACCATGTGACTGATCGAAATGCAGTTTGCAAACTTGAAAGAGATTAAACTTAAGATGATAAGATCCTACCAAATATGAAGGGTGTAGCACTTGTGGTTAGTTAGTTATGAACATATTCTATATTTAAGGTTAAAGGTCATCGAAGTCACATGACATTTTGTCCTAGAAATTGTATTGCTAAGTTATCCCTATATACCAAAAATCAGAACTCTAGCTCTATTGGCTTGCCCAGAATTAGATATGTGCATATTTAATGAGGTAGAGGATGTGGTGTCATTAGGTCTCCCATCATACCAAATATGAAGCATGTAGCACTTGTGGTTACTGAGTTATGGACATATACGTACTTTCAAGGTCAAAGGTCATGAAGGTCATGTGACATTTTGTCAAAAAAATTGTATTGCTAAGTTATCCCTATATACCAAAAATCAGACCTTTAGCTCTATTGGCTGGCTCAGAATTAGATATGCGCATAATTAATGAGGTACAGGATGTAGTGTCATAAGGTCTCCCATCATACCAAATATAAAGGGTCTAGCACTTGTGGTTACTGAGTTATGGACATATACGTATTTTCAAGGTCAAAGGTTATCGAGGTCACGTGACATTTTGTCAAAAAAATCGTATTGCTAAGTTATCCTATATACCAAAATCAGACCTCTAGCTCTATTGGCTGGCTCAGAATTAGATATGCGCATAGTTAATGAGGTACAGGATGTGGTGTCATAAGGTCTCCCATCATACCAAATATGAAGGGTGTAGCACTTGTGGTTACTGAGTTATGGACATATACGTATTTTCAAGGTCAAAGGTCATCGAGGTCACGTGACATTTTGTCAAAAAATTGTATTGCTAAGTTATGCCTATATACCAAAAATCAGACCTTCAGCTCTATTGGCTGGCTCAGAATTACATATGCGCATAATTAATGAGGTACAGGATGTGGTGTCATAAGGTCTCCCATCATACCAAACATGAAGGGTCTAGCAGTTGTGGTTACTGACTTATGGACATATACGTATTTTCAAGGTCAAAGGTCATCGAGGTCACGTGACATTTTGTCAAAAAATTGTATTGCTAAGTTATGCCTATATACCAAAAATCAGACCTCTAGCTCTATTGGCTGGCTCAGAATTAGATATGCGCATAATTAATTAGGTACAGGATGTGGTGTCATAGGTCTCCCATCATACCAAATATGAAGGGTGTAGCACTTGTGGTTACTGAGTTATGGACATATACGTATTTTCAAGGTCAAAGGTCATCGAGGTCACGTGACATTTTGTCAAAAAAATTGTATTGCTAAGTTATCCCTATATACAAAAAATCAGACCTTTAGCTCTATTGGCTGGCTCAGAATTAGATATGCGCATAAAATCCAAGATGGCGGCCAAATCATGTGACCAATCCAAATGTCTTTCGCAAACTTAAAAGAGATCACTCTAAGGATGACATGAGTAAGATTTCAGTTAAATCGGTGTGTTTGTTCTGGAGAAGAAGATTTTTAATGATTAAATTGCGATTTTCGTAAAATCCAAGATGGCGGCCAAATCACGTGACCGATCCAAACATCTTTCGCAAACGTGAAAACAGATCACTCTAAGGATGACATGAGTAAAATTTCAGCTAAATCTGTATGTTGGTCCTGGAGAAGAAGATTTTTAAAATTAAGTCGGTATTTATCACAAATCCAATATGGCCACCAGGTCGCGCGACTATTCGAAATTTCTATACCCAGGTGCACGAGATCTCATAGGTACCTATTAGCCCTGCAAGTTTCAAAAGTTTGCGGTAAGCGGTGATTGAGTTCTAGGTCGACAAAAAAAGAGCGGAAGAAGAAGAAGAAGAAGAAGAAGAAGAAGATTAAAGCTGCAAGCAGCGTTGGCGGGGCCCAAGCGGTGAACATGGTTGAAAAATCTTGCAATAATGATATTATGTGCAAAATTCGAGCTTGAAAAAGTAGGATTTTGAACATCATCTAATAGTTACTGTACGTTTCACTTGGAATTTAATATTTTACGGAAAATCCAATATGGCGGCCAAACCACGAGACCGATCAAAACCTATTTCACAAACTTGAAACACATCACTTTAAAGATGGTATATGCAAAATTTCAGTCAATTCGATGTTTGTTCGGGAGAAGAAGATTTTTAAAGATTAAATCACGATTTTCGAAAAATCCAATATGGCGGCCAAACCACGTGACCGATCAAAACGCCTATCACAAACTTGAAAGAGATCACACTAAAGATGTTACATGTCAAATTTCAATCGAATCTGTGTATTGGTTCTGGAGTAGAAGATTTTTAAAGATTAAATCACGATTTTCGCAAAATCCAATATGGCGGCCAAACCATGTGACCGATCAAAACGCCTTTCGCAAACTCGAAAGAAATTACACTTAAGATGTTACATGTCAAATTTCAGTCGATTCGGTGTGTTGGTTCTGGAGAAGAAGATTTTCAACAATTAAATCAGATTTTTCGCAAAATCCAATATGGCGGCCAGACCACGTGACCGATCAAAACGCGTTTCGCAAACTTGAAAGAGATCACACTTAAGATGTTATATGTCAAATTTCAGTCGAATCGGTGTGTTGGTTCTGGAGAAGAAGATTTTTAAAGATTAAATCACGATTTTCGCAAAATCCAATATGGCGGCCAGACCACGTGACCGATCAAAACGCCTTTCGCAAACTTGAAAGAGATCACACTTAAGATGTTACATGTCAAATTTCAGTTGAATCGGTGTGTTTGTTCTGGAGAAGAAGATTTTTGAAGATTAAATCACGATTTTTGCAAAATCCAATATGGCGGCCAAACCACGTGACCGATCAAAACGCCTTTCGCAAACTTGAAAGAGATCACACTTAAGATGTTACATGTGAAATTTCAGTCAAATCGGTGTTTTGGTTCTGGAGAAGAAGATTTTTAAAGATTAAATCACGATTTTTGCAAAATCCAATATGGCGGCCAAGGTCACGTGACCGCATGCGATTTTATTGGCAAATTCTTAAGACCTTAGGCCATGCTTGCCATACAAAAAATTTCAAATCGACTAGACCCCTAGGTCTTCTGGAGAAGCCATTTTTAGGTTTTTGGAAAATCCAATATGGCCGCCAGGTCACGTGACCAATCGAAATTTGTATACCCAGGTGCACGAGATCTCATAGGTACCTATTAGCCCTGCAAGTTTCAGAAGTTTGCGGTAAGCGGTGGTTGAGTTCTAGGTCGACAAAAAAAGAGCGGAAGAGAAGAAGAAGAAGAAGTAGAAGAAAGTTGAACTCCTATAAAACCAATAGGGGCCCAGCCGGTCGGCTTGGGCCCCTAATTAAAGCTGCAAGCAGCGTTGGCGGGGCCCAAGCGGTTAACATGGTTGAAAAATCTTGCACTAATGATATTATGTGCAAAATTCGAGCTTGCAAAAGTAGGATTTTGAACATCATCTAATAGTTACTGTACTTTGCACTTGGAATTTAATATTTTACGGAAAATCCAATATGGCGGCGAAACCACGTGACCGATCAAAATGCCTTTCGCAAACTTGAAAGAGATCACACTTAAGATGTTACACATAAAATTTCAGCTCAATCGGTGTGTTGGTTGTTGGGAGGAAAATTTTTAAAGATTAAATCATGATTTTCCTAAATCCAATATGGCGGCCAAACCACGTGACCGATCAAAACACCTTTCGCAAACTTGAAAGAGATCACACTTTTTATGTTACATGTCAAATTTCAGTCGAATCGGTGTGTTGGTTCTGGAGAAGAAGATTTTTAAAGATTTAATCACGATTTTCGCAAAATCCAATATGGCGGCCAAACCATGTGACCGATCAAAACGCCTTTCGCAAACTTGAAAGAGACAACACTTAAGATGTTACATGTCAAATTTAAGTCAAATCGGTTTATTGGTTCTGGAGAAGAAGATTTTAAAGATTAAATCATGATTTTCGCAAAAATCCAATATGGCGGCCAGACCACGTGACCGATCAAAACGCCTTCCGCAAACTTGAAAGAGATCACACTTAAGATGTTACTTATCAAATTTCAGTAGAATCGGTGTGTTGGTTCTGGAGAACAAGATTTTTAAAGATTAAATCACGATTTTCGCAAAATCCAATATGGCGGCCAAACCACGTGAGCGATCAAAACGCCTTTCGCAAACTTGAAAGAGATCACACTTAAGATGTTACATGTGAAATTGTAGTCGAATCGGTGTTTTGGTTCTGGAGAAGAAGATTTTTAAAGATTAAATTGGTATTTTTCAAAAATCCAATATGGCGGCCAAGGTCACGTGACCGCATGCGATTTTATTGGCAAATTTTTAAGGACCTTAGGCCATGCTTGCTATACAAAAATTTCAAATTGACTAGACCCCTAGGTTATCTGGAGAAGCCTTTTTAGATTTTGGAAAATCCAATATGGCCACCAGGTCACGTGACCAATCAAAATTTGTATACCCAGGTGCACGAGATCTCATAGGTACTATTAGCCCTGCAAGTTTCAGAAGTTTGCGGTAAGCGGTGTTTGAGTTCTAGGTCGACAAAAAAGAGCGGAAGAAAAAGAAGAAGAAGAAGAAAGTTGAATTCCTACGAAACCAATAGGGGCCCAGCCGGTAGGCTTGGGCCCCTAAATATTGAACTCTATAAAACCAATAGGGGCCCAGCCGGTAGGCTTGGGCCCCTAAATATTTAGGATAATATAATACTAGCGATCTCATAGTACGAGACGTGAAAATACCGGTGATTTATGTTAGCTTCATACATGTGCGAGCGTTTAAAATTCCTTTTAAAGTGTTCGGCCCGAATTTCAATACACTATTATGATATAATAGCAATAAATCAAATCAGCAATGGGTGTACCAGTTGATTTGGCCAGCTGACACCTTAGGCCTTTATGCACTCGCTCATTCAAACTGGTCAGATATACGTCGCTTTCTGCATGAACAATTCACACCCACGTTGCGAGTTTTTTTTTCATTCAGCAGTCTTGGTGAAATATCGACTACTCTTTTGTTGCCCATTCACTTACTAATTTTGGACATTGTAAGAATACCTACTTCTATTTCTGTGGTCAACTTATTTTAGGCCTACACTTTATTTATTTGTATCACTCCTGTGCTATCCAGGTACTTAATAAATAATATTGATATTAATGCCAGCACATTATGCAATACTATTGAACCAACATGTAATATCACATCAAACAATATCAACACAATATGTAAACAAACCTACCATGTAAAACACCTAACTCGATAATATCACTGAGCCCAGTATGTGATGCCAGCACATTATGCAATACCATTGAACCCAATATGTAATATCGCATCAAAACAATATGTAATGCTAACCCGGTTTGTAAAAATAAGATGTAACCAGATGTGTGAGGGTTATAGGTATTACACTTTGGTTTAATTGTTTCATATTGGACCACTAACACTCCTAAAAGTCCTTGGATGTGAAGGATGACGATTTCCTTTGAAAGCTAGAAATATCTCGAAGGCACTGATGAGATGGGTAAATTGGTCTCTAAGACACCCTTTGCACTGACCATTTTCACTCTGTTGTTATTTCGGGAGATCCACCATGCCTATCTTTTGATTCCAGTGCCTTACTCTTCAAAATCACGTACAAGACGTACTTGCAATTTCAATTTAACCAATTACTTTTGTAAACATAAAACCACTGGGCAAAATTAATGCATTATAATTAGAGACTGACCTGAGGTTTCAAGATCTTAACGCCAGAGGGCATGTCACCCGTGAATGTCTGATATAGACAGTCCAAATTATTCTGTAAACAAAAATAACCACAAAAATAAAGTTTCACGTAAACTCGTCAGTTCATAACCAATCAGTCCATGATACCCATCGCCAACAAAGAAGAGATTATCGTAAATATCAAATTAAACCGTCTACTTGACCATTAGTAGAGTGTGCTCTGTCGGACTAGTTTTGCATTAAACATGAGCGGCTGCTGCAAACTTGAGCAATTGCTTTGCTATGTGATAGGTCAACGTTTTGCATAGGATAGCGTATACTCACAACGCGTCGGCAAGATGTCGATCCAATACTTTTCTGTTTTGCGGCCAAGGCTGGGTTTGACATAGTGCTGTATAACAGTCCTGAATGTAGGTTGACAATGACTACTTCAAGAGTTTGAAGACCTATTACCAATAAATGTCCCTACACTTATAAACCTATGGGTTTCAAAAGTTAGTGAAGATATTTGCAACACTTACCCTGTATTTCCTTCGAATGTTAAGTAGATGCTTTGATACCAGCCCCAGCTCCAAAGCACTCGCTAGTATTGCAGATGTATAATTATTCCATCCTCCTGCACTTCTTGTGAAGGCACTGCAGAGCAAAGTGAAGACTGGAAGTATCTCGATCTAGAAGCTAACAACTCGTGCCGTTTCATTGATATTACAATTACCGGTCTGCCTTGCTAGTTCAAAAGCCAAGTTCGAAGCTATTTATCTAAACGATAAGCAGAAAAAGTAGGATCCAAAAGCCTGTCTGTCTCTCTCTCTGCACTATTGTGTTTCTGTCTATTAATTTACTCAGTTCACCACGAGTTCAGCTCCTTTCCTTTCTTTACATATCGCTGGCCATCTTATTGTACATCTGATGTAAACCTATGTATGCATGTGTTCCGAATTTAGATCCAAAAACTAAAAATTCTGTCTCTGCTCCATGCAATTTCAAATTTAAAACATGCAATTTTGACTTTCTTTTTCCCCCCGATCATTTTACTTTGAAGGTGGACAATTACTTCTGAGTATGACCTCAACAGTTATTACTAACTTTTTACCTTACAAACTGATAGCTATATCACGGATAGTTTAGATCGTGTGTTGACAATGCGTGCCATTCGTACCATGGCGAGGAGGTATTCAAAACATGCGCGCGCTTACAGTACACAAATTTAGGTTTTGTCCTTGTAAGCGAATGAACTGCGTCGATATTTTTCTCATGATGAAACATTTTGGTGTGAAAAGATTTAAGTAGTTTCATTATGTCCTTTCCATTGCCATATCTAGAGCAAGTAGCACTGGTTGGATTATACCACTCTTACCTGTTCTCGATTAAATCTAGTACTTTTAACGATGCTTCCATCCAACCAATTCTCAAACCGGGTCCAAGGATCTTAGAAAACGACCCATTCGAGATCACATTACCCACGTAGTCAGGATCTGTCTTCTTGTCGTATGCAAACAGCCTCCTGGGCGAAGGTAATGGCTTGTCCTCGGGTTTCTCACCGGGTATGTACGACAACAGGTTGTAAACGTCATCGCAAAAGATCAAAATGTTGTACTTGCGGGCAAGCTTCAGTATTTGCTCACATTTTTCTGTTGAAATAAATAACATCCTACACTTTCCAAGTACAGTCACCTGAGTTAGTTATACTCTCTCTCTCTCTCTCTCTCTCTCTCTCTCTCTCTCTCTCTCTCAACTTTTAAATGCTTATTGTGCCTACATCACCCTGGTATGTAATAACCAACCCAATATGTAATAGTAATTAAAATAACACGTAATTCAATATGTAGGCTGATCCAGTATGTAATAACGCTTGACCCGATATTTGTTATTAACCAAATATGCATGAAAACAACGCAATATATACTAAACCGGCTATATAATAATGACCAAAATAGAAAACAAAATTAATATGCATAGCGACCATGGTCAGGCTGTTGGTAACCACAAAAGTTTAGCAGTTTTGATGAAAGTAAACTTGGAGATGTGGATAAATATTTTGGTAATGAAACTGGCCAAATAAAACATAACCATGGACAGAAATCATGCCGTTTTCAATTGTTCTTGCCACAGAAAACATGAAGATTTTTCAGTCAGGAAATGGAGGCAATAAAATGCGAAAACAACCCGGCAACGGTACTTTTGATCATGCTCCTCGTATTAAGGTAAAACGCGCCCCGGGGACAGATATTCAGACTCTCAAATTTCTACAATTCTTTTTGATGTACAACTTGTGGGGGCTCATTTTAAAGCCCTTGGAGACAGAAAACATTTCGCCGTCTTAGTTTTTCGATAATCCAAAATTTAATTTACCCCAATAGATTTAAGACAAGGATGGCGGCCATTTCGAATTTAAAATATCGCAAAATGTCGGGTAATTTGTTTCGCTAGTTCCAAGATTTGCATGGCGACGCCCAATTTTTATTCTTGGTTTGGTAAGAAATGGTTAAAAGTTTCATTCAGGGGATTTGAGGAAAAGTTTAAGTCTTTCACTTTCGAGGCGAATACTACCTTATTAGAATCAAAGCAATTTCACACATCATGTCTATCTTTGTTAGTAATGTGATATAGTGAATAGTAATTGTAACGTGATATTGGGATGCACGGCAATTCATCGCTGAATCGAATTATAATTTTAGATTTGCCTTATTACTTATTTCGCCCGTAATGGTTCCTTTTGTGAACGTTTGTTGAAAACGGGTGTCTGGAAACCTCAGTATGAATTCTTCATTAGTCGCTGGATTAATTTTGTGTTCCCATGTTTTGGTTCTGTGTTTGTTATTGTTCCTCGAGGAGGGAGCCTGCATGTTGTCGTTCTACTGATGTGTGTTTTCCTTCTAAGTTGGGTTAATGTGAGTGCATGATATTCAATTTACCTTTGGCAAGACACGTTCCTTTCGGATTGTTGAAAGTTGGAATCAGATACACCATTGACCAGTACGGCCGTTCCTTGGTAGGCTGATGGGAGGAACCTCTCTGATATTCATACAGGACTTTTTCAAATTTCTCGATGATTATTCCTTCATCGTCGAACGGCACTGCAAGGGGATATTGCAAAAAAAAAAAAAAAAAAAAAATACAAGCCAAGGGCAGTGAGGTTGGTTTGATTTCGGTAATATTATGAACGTAGGCATAAATGGCCGGGGTATAAAAGAGATTGTTGATTCTTCTTTGAGATCTTGCCTGGTGTGTACAAAATATTGAATTAAATAATATCATTTAATAGGCAGTATTTCTTCAAAAAAAACCTTTTCACTCGGGGACGAGGAATAATATACTCCTAGTGTGATTTGTCAAGACAGCTACATCTGTTGGTCGATGTAAAAACAACACTGAGGGGTCGGCAACTTAGCACAATTAGTCTATGATAAAAGTGTCGGCAATGGACTGTTTCTGGTAGGGGGTTCTGCAAGGGGGACCGTTGTGTAAGAGACAGTGCTTTTGTTCTTAACTATTCTACCAGTGTACTAATTTAAATTTAACTGCGAAATCAATACAATTAGTGTTCATTGCAATGCTTGCCAAACTCATCCTTTCTTTCAAATGGAACATTATATGAAATATTCCTATGTGCTGTCATAATTGTTACACTGTAATAAAATCCGGATGCAACAAGATGGTTTAGTAACTGTTTTGCAATCAAGAAATATGTATTACGGTGGGTTGCGGTTTGAATGAAAAAGGAAAAAATACCGCAATTATACGGTGTCGCTCAAATTTGATCAGAATTGGTACATACCAGTATGGGTACCAAAGATCAACAATAAATGTTGTTTCTATCTGTGAGTGCAGGAAAATTCTACGTTGATGTTATGACAATGATTTCTGCACAGTACAACCAGAAAAACAACAAGAAATATTTAAACCAGAAAAACAAGAATGACAAAAGTAATTAAGGTCTGAAACTTTAGGTACTATAGGTCAACTTTAGCAACATGCATTGCAAAAAGGCAGCTAGCCCCCCTTAGTTTGATCATAGACGGTCTTCCTCCCCTCTACTGACGGTCTTCCTCCCCTCTACTGTCTATGGTTCGAGCAGGTCTGTTAATATGTAACAGTTCATAAACAATGACAGGAAATGACTCAAGTCAGTGGAGTAAGCCTGTTTCAAGCCTGTTTCAGAATTTCGCTTTTTCTTACCTCATTTGCACATTTTTGACACTGATGTGTTCATTTGAACAAATTCACATCTCAACCCCTACATCTACCTGTACACCAAATACTGAGACGGTAGCTTTGGCGGTATGGGAGCCTTTGTGTGTGACGGACATACATCCGCACATACCCACACATATACATACACTTAGACTCATCATATAAGCTCTTTTTGGTATTTATATATAAAACCAAATATGAGCTAAAACCAAATCAGTATTTCATGCCTTGTAAGACTATGTTTTATTATCATCGTCATCGTAGAGTACCTACTTTTTCGTCATTTTGTGTAGAGGGGTAAGAATTCGTCCTAGAGTGTGAGTCAATGAAACTCCCTCGAAAAGTATAAATCACATGCTAATCCTAACTTTGGAGTACATCTTGCATGCCAAGAGGTGTATTTTTGTCGTAAATACCTGGCACAACATTCATTCCCAAATCTTCCTTGAAAATTTCTATAGCGATATAGTACGATGGATCTTCTACGAAGACCGTGTCTCCTCTATTGAACAACAGAGAAGCGACCATATAGATGCCGTTGGTGGCGCCACAGGTGACCATTAACTCCTCACTGAAACAAACCGTCGTAATATTATAAAATAATTCGACAATGTGTTCATAATCTCATCTGGATTATTTGTTCCTATATTACAATTAAAACTTGTCAATTGAACTCAAGTTCCATCACAAATGGTTTCATTAGAACTGTAAGGCCGGGGATCAATAAAATGTAGACATTGCATTTCTATGGGACAGATTTAGCATTATCCAAGATGTTCAAATTCAAGGATCTAAAAACTTTGTTTTCTTGTATCGTTAGAAACACATACACACACACACACACACACACACATACACACACACACACACTCTCTCTCTCTCTCTCTCCTCTCTCTCTCTCTCTCTCTCTCACACACACAGAAATACAAAAAATCTGTCTGTCTGTCTGTCTGTCTGTCTCTCTCCAACAGACATGTTGCCCTACATGTGGCCTACTGGCCATATTGGATCGTATCACAAAACCAAAACGAACAATCACGTATGTGACAGTAAGCTGTCTTTGGGTCATGTTTGAACGATGAACGAAATGGATGGTCTGGCAGGATTTAGACTAAGAGTGCCGTGAATTACCAATGGAATGTGTCTAGGAAAGGATTGTTCGCTGCCTTGCTCTTCGCGCTTTTGTATGAGACAAACACAAATGGAACGAAACTAAGTAGCAGCAAGGCAAAAGAAGTGTTGTGTAAAAACATGTTTACGAGAGTCACGGTAAACCACGACGGAAGATATTACTATACACATCGTAAAATTTACCAGTCTACTTCGTCGTCGTATTCTTCTGTCAGAAACTTCGACATTTGTAAGCGGAATTTGCAATCTCCTCGCCAGCACCCATATTGGAACATATAGCCATTTTCTGATTGCTGTAACGAGATGTGAAATATGAAATGCATTGGGCAAAACGGTACCTACATGCTCAATTTTTGCAACAACTTACAGGTGATTAGAGTAGGCATTTAACAGATGTGGACTAATTTCTTCGAAATACTACGCGGAGATCCTTAGGGGTAGCTACTATGGACACTGTTCAACAATCCCGACGATATGACCAAGAATCTATACAAGCGACAGAACCGTTCCTAGGGAACTGGTCAGTTTCTTCTGCCGGGGGGGGGGGGGGGGGAAGGGGCTTGGAAGGGGCGGTCGATTATTATTGCCGACGTCAAAATGTGGCTGACCCCAATTCCAACTTCAGAAATCAGGGTAACACTCCAATCCAACTTGCAAAAACATGTGGCTCCTATCCGCGCAAAGGTAAAAACAACACGTGAAATATAAGTAATATATATATATATATATATATATATATATATATATATATATATATATATATATATATATATATACACACACTCATTTACTCATTATTGATATGTCAGTAAAGTAGGATTTCAAATTTCAAAGTTTCCATTTTAAAGTTTGAATACGGTACTTTGAATAAGCTGTGAATGCATTTCACACTTTGTATGTATATACAATCATATCCAGATGGCCACAACTGTTGCACTTAAATGGATGTCAATCATTAATATCAAAGAGAGAACAGCAATAAATCGAAAACTTTGATGGGTGTTTAGACTTGCCACCCATCCGACTATATCTTCTGAGAATCCATAGAGAGCCATTTTTATAAGTTGTAGCCAAAAGCGATGTGCGCAGTGTCTGAGAGGACCTTTTCTTTTAACGTTGAAACCATAAATTAAAACACAGCAAAATAACAGTTAACTATCATTTTAGTCATGAAAAAGACACGTTTTTACTGAAAACCTGTGACACAAAGGAAAATAGTTGCATCAATGAGAGCGAACAATAAATTGTATCACCGTATCAAATGTATTGTGAAATATTAGTGAATGTTGCTTTCTTATAAAGTAAATTCTCATAGAGGAAACAGAAAATAATCAGGAATTTGTCATGCTTTTCATATGGAATGCAGATTTCATAATTGTTAGTAAAATTTGCAAAACGGACTTTCAAAATTTTGCAAACATCAACATATCACTGATACATATTTCTGATATACTAAAGTAAGGCTCCAGAAGTGTGCATCGAATTGAATGATGCAATTTGTGGCTGGTATGATGCTTTGCATAAGAGGCTTTCAATTTGCAATCATCTAGACATCTCTGATATATTAAATCGGGTTCGAACACAAAACATGCGGCAGTCAGTCACCTAGCGGAGAAGCCACAGACAAAACCACTCGACCAAATCCCCAATCTCAAAAAGATTGGTCCAATAACCGAGCTAAGTTGTTGCAATATTTCTGACGGCGCCCCTCCACACGCTTTGGAGTTCGCACTCACGCTCGTACACTCACTATTACTTATTACATGCATCGATGTGAATGCAAATCAGTGCATTGATTTGAATAGGAACATCCGGGGAGTTAGCGGGCCGGTGAACCATGTGCTAACTGGTTTCCATCATTACCCGGTCCGGTGAAGCCCTTCTACGTTTTCGACGTCAAAGTAAACGCTTAAAGCTAGATGTAAAATATCAATGCGCACACTGCTATTTCGATCTTCGTTAAAATCTGTTTGATGCTGGTCGATAATGGTAAAATTGTTTGAAAATGCCCTGCACGTAACTAAATGTAATATATCATTAAATAACTGTGAAGAGGCATGTAATAAAAATGTTATTGCCTGAATACATGGGTTTATGTACCCTCACAGCATGAGATAATTTGCCCTCCTGGCGTGGGGCAAATAGCCACCTGCTCTCGGGCACAATAACCAATATATTCAGGCAATATAATATCGCACAGAGACTTAAGTTATGCGCCCAAACGGCACATCGAAAACTGACCGAATGATGCAATTTATGGCTTGTATGACATTGCACTGCAAAACAAACTTCCAACATGCAATCATTCAGACAATCTCTGATACATATGTGTGACATATTAAAGCTAAGTGCCCGTGATATGTGATATATTAAAGTTTCGCATCCATTACAGTAAAGTTTCGCGTCCAAATGGCGTGCCGAAAAATGCAACGTTGAAATGACTCCGTGTTGTAATTCAAAAACACACTGACGTCCCCCCATTGACCATTTTTAAAACACGGTGCCCCCCAGGACCAAAATAAAAAAAACACAGTGACCCCCATGAATCCACTGCCCCACCCCCCAAGGCCGAAGAAACTGACCAGTCACTAGGTACATGACATGTAGTATTATCGGGTTCAAAGTGATGCAGCTGAGATTTCTAATACTAGGTATATTTTCTCAGAGCTTGACATTTAGGCCAAAGAAGTCAAACCTTATCATGGGGACGCAGTCACCTGCAAGTGTTCACAGTCGTTGACAGCTCGGTTATAAAGTTGGTGCACCGGTCTTTTTAACATATGGACTGGGGAGAACACCCTTCTACAGGTGAACTAAAAGCATTTTATTAATTAAGTGAAATGGTTCTACCTCATAGGATATTTCGGTGAGGGGGTGGTTAGAACGGTATGACAGTTGATAGTGCACAGCAGCACAATTTAGATTCTATGAAGACTTTAGATTGTTCGACTACGGTCCTTGTAAGCAAAAAATGTGAAACAATGTAAAACTAACCTAATTTATTGACCAGGCATGAGTCAATCGTTTTCCTGAAGATAACGTTCCCTCCCTACACACGAACCGTGATAAAGAATCGGTTGGTAGGCGGTACAAAAAGAAATTTACAAGCTGTTGGAAACAGCCTTTATAAACCAGATTCGTAGAACTACTGAAATAATTATTATCGATATCATAAAGTTTTATTTTAATATTCTGTATTGGCGAGTGAAGGGCGGAAACCTCACTCTGTTAAATGACGTCTGCAATGAACTACGTGCGGAGCCGTATTTTTATAAAGTTCAAAGTCCAAGTTATGAAAGAAATAAAATATGGCGTCAATGACACTTGGCTCGCATTTGGTTCGCTGTTGCACGCCTGAGTGAGTGTACATACATCATTTTATAGCTTCTATGGGCCTCAGTTTGTTATCATCATAATGTCAAGTGCATTTGAACACATTTTGATGCATAGTCCATCAAACACCAAGGCGAAGTATTTAAGGTTGGCAACTGTTGCAATGGACTCTCACACATAAATAACACCATCCAGCCTGGTACTGTACATCAAAATTAGTGATACAATCTGCCATACTAAGGTAAAGATGTCCTCTAGTGATATTGTACTTCATAGAATTAATGTAAACAATATTTGGTAATTCATCAAGTAGTAATATTTTAAGAAAACAACTTATTATTGGTTTGGAAGTCTTTGTTATATTTCTCTAAAAATATCACAAACATGTAAAATTCTGGTTTGACAATTTTTAACAACTTTGAATGGGCAAAGTTCCGTGACAGTGGTCACGGTATTACAACCCCTCCAAACCCCCCCCCCCCCATTCTATCATAAAACTAGCCCTACGAGTATGGCGAGTGTGCCTTTGGCTACGCCGCCTCCCAACTCATGGGAGGCGGTGCAACCAAAGCCGGACACTCTCGCCATACTTGTAGTGTTATTATGAAACCTGCCAGCACTTACCATTCTGTGTTGAGTCGCCTTGTTAAAAATATCGATGCAGTCCTCTAGTTCTTGTTTGCTCGGAGCACCAACGTCCAGTCTGACTGCACTACCATCAGATATGTCACCTGTTCCTCGACCAGATTCCTCGATATAATGGTTGAAAAATGTAAGCTTACCCTCTCTGCCCGACCTCTCACCGGATTCCGAAGGGGCCCAAGCCATGCTTTCAGATTGCCGTTAACTTCACAGGGTTGGACTCAATTTCCCCTATGTCTGCACCACAGTCCCTCCACCCACTGTGTCTGCACGTTCTGGCACACTCGATGTGCTCGACCCTGGAATACACAAGGTATTAAAAGCTTGTCCTTGACATTAAGGTCACTGGCAGTCTGGTTCCCTGCCCTATTTCTACCGCTGGCTGCGCTGCTCACGAAGATATTCGTTATCAGCTCACGAAAATTCGTTAGCAGCGCGCGCAGCCAGGGGTAGAAATATGGACACTGTACCAGACTAGTCACTGGCGAGTCAAGTCAGGTTGTTATAAGGACGATGATCACTGCAGGTGATAAACAAAATAACGATCACCTGACGTATGAACAAAGACAAATTTGTGGGCTTATTAATATCATAACACAGTAAATTGAATGAAATAATTTAGTAGATTGTAGCGTTGAGGGTCGGATGATCGCAAGTCAGTATCTACAGCTTACGCCCGGGAAATCAAAAGATACCACTGGGCTAGTGACCAATCATTTTAACCATTATTTAGGGGAGTGATGGTTTTATTTCTTGACTAATTTTCTGAAAGTGACACCATTTTTTAAAAACCTTCCCGAAAAGGGATCCCACCCTCACAACATTTCCATTATAGATGACCTCAACCCATGAGAGAAAATGCCAAGAGAGTTTGACCGGTTGACCTCGCTGTTAATTTTATGCAGGAAATTACAATAACAATGCTTGGTCGAATGACGCAGTGCCTTAAGGGTGGGATCACCAGTGGTATATGGGGAGGAGTACCTTCCCGATGGTGATAAGTGGTGCAGATTACCGTCGCCTAGGTGACTGGCGTATACGCGTGCTAAAAGACACCTATGGTTGATTTCCTGTTGACCAGTCGGATGGCAGAGTTGCAAATACCTGGACTGAACCATTTGGTTTTTTGTGGGTGTCGGTGGTACTTTGACAATATAAGTAAAGATGCACATATATTGAGTTTATTGTCTTGTTTATGAGCGGCCAGTATTTCCAACAGCATAAATTATGTGCATTTGCCCTTGAAGGAATAAATAATTTTCGAATAAAACATCGCGAATGTAACTACATTCCTTAAGCTCGACGTACACTTCACGAGCGTTCGATCTAATCAATGCTGAAAGCGTACGTGATCGGCAATGCATTGTGGGAAATAGCGCCCCCATTCCTTGGGGGGCGAGAAAAAATTCAAGTGTGTATCACGTGATTCCTTTGTTATACTGCATTTTGAACCCTTCCCATAGTCACCTGATCACTCCAATGGCGCCATAACAGTGTTAACCATCATGGCTGACCTCGCGATCATTCAAATGACGCAAACCGTTTCAAAATCGTATAATTACTCGCAGATTTAGACTTTTTGAACGAATGACCGTTATTTTTGTAATTTTGACAACATAATCAAGAAATTTTGTTGAAAATCTTCAGTTAGGCGGTCAAGTTACGCATGTTTTCGCCTATATTAGGAAGCAGCTGGTCACACTCTATAAATGGAATGTAACAACACGTACGTTGCGTTAGTTTTTGATAGTTGTTCGCTGTCTACAGGTACGGTATTGTTTTTCACGTTAAAGACCCCGCCCATCTTTAGAATATTACGTAATATGTTCTGAAAGTCGTATTTTTCAAATTATTTCCCTTATTTTAATGTTCTTCAGTTGTCTTATACGGTACATTACATCAGCGGGTAGCCATTTGCAATACATGTTCTATGATAGGATTGAAATACCGATCTTGTAGTAACAAATCGACCGTACACTCTCCTTGGCATGCACTTCCTGTTTACATAGACTGTGAGTACCTATGTGCTCAACTTAGTTCATAAGTGAATTGTAATAAAAAATGCTTCAAGTTACATGAATATTTTGGTATTTTTGTGTACATTATTGACTTGACTTTCAAATTAACTAGAATTTTCTCCAATTCCGTTAGGTTTCATTCCAAAAGCTTGGTCTAAAAATACACCTTGAACTAATTTGCATATTGACATGTATTACGTAATGATAGATAGTATTTCACTCATGATGGCATCAGCAGAAGGGATTCAAGTCTGACAAAGGGTGTGTGTACTGTGTCTGTGTGTCGTCTGCTCCACGCATACCGTGTTGCTCGGTCGTGCACAGAATTGAAACATCTAAGTCGGTTACTGTGACCAACTCTTTTGGGTTGGAAGCAGTGGCCGACTGGTTTTGTGTGAGGCCTAGCAGCTAGGCGATGTTGCCGTGAGTGTGTGGGGGTTCGAATCCCGTTTGGGTTATAGTAAAAATTTATATTTCTTTAACCTGAGTGGACAGTTCTGCTGGTGGATATTTACTTGTCCCCGAGTCTGTCTGATAGCTCAGTAAAGGCTTCCTGCTTTTCCGATTACTATATGTGTGTGTACTTTGTGTGTGTACTGTGTCTGTGTGTCGTCTGCTCCACGCATACCGTGTTGCTCGGTCGTGCACAGAATTGAAACATCTAAGTCGGTTACTGTGACCAACTCTTTTGGTTGGAAGCAGTGGCCGACTGGTTTTGTGTGAGGCCTAGCAGCAAGGCGATCGATGTTGCCGTGAGTGTGTGGGGGTTCGAATCCCGTTTGGGTTATAGTAAAAATTTATATTTTATTGAAATATACTGATCTGTAGTTATTCTAGCATATTTTGAGCGTGTGTTGATGTTTTGTTTAAATGCAACAGGAACTAAATTTAAACAAGGGCAAAACAAAAATCTGATTGACCAAAACATTCACCAGTACACTCATCAAGTTAGTTTTAAATTTTTGGATTTTTTTTGCGTCGAACACAGAAGACAAGACTGTGTAGAAATAGTTTGTCAAATTTTTAACAATTATGTGTACTGGGTACCACACCTGACATCATTTCAAGGGGACACGTACTTGGCCAATTTGCTAGGGGCAGGGCCGGGGTAGCCAATAGGTACTAGGTCAATAAAAAGGTGATTTGTCCACGGTCACCTCCTTATTGTGAAACACTGACATCAACAATTTGATTTCGAACGAGTAGCAACGCTAATCGTGTGATCGTGTACATGCATCACCACTGCCACATGCCCGTCGACGTCCGACCACTGCCCGTCAGGAAATTTACCTTCTGATTACTGTAATCAGTTGATATCTCATATCAAAATCATTTCTCACTCTAGAACAAAACAAAATTGTCGTCCCAGCCCCCAAAAACGTTGATTTGCGAACGAGTGGCAACGCTGATCGTATTGAATGTGCGAACGCTGCCCGTCATGTTGAACACGCCTGGTCGACCATGCTATAGAATTTACTCTACAGCGTTCGATTGTTTGTAACAACTTCCGTTTCTTTCCTCCAATTATTAGATTTCCGAGGCCAACGCTCGTGACTTAAGTGCCCAAAAGAACCATGAAATCGCCCTACTTTCGATTGAAGAGATGAGTTTTGCCAAACCGCGTATACAGAAAAAGTGGCAGATGACTTATTTTAGGAATCATAGACAGTATAGCGAGATGTAAAAAATGTGAACAGGCTCCCCACCTAACTATCCTAAATGTTTTTGTGTCGAGTTTGTGTTTGATTCGTTTCGAAAATGTGTTCCTACATTCTTATCCGATTGTTTGTGTTAATGAAATGTTTGTTTCGCTTGGGATATTTGTAGAGAAGTTTGGATTAGTGTGTACGGTAATGTTTTGTTTGTGTGGGGAAAGCTTATGGCGAGACGCAGCCGGACCTATGTTGTTACAAAAGTGATAGAGTCGCCCTTTGACGCTTGCGTTTCGAAACCCGAGTGTGTGTTTCTCATCAGTCGCAGTGTAGATTCTTTCCTTAGTTTGTGTTTGTGAAAATTTATTTTAATGCATTTTAGTGGTCTTGCTTTCCGATTAGCGAGGCAAGTATATTAAGTTTGGTCACGTTGTGAGTCCGTTTGGTGGTTCGGTTTGTTTGTTCTATATTTCTTTACTTCGGTAAATTTTGTTTTGACTGGTGTGTCTTTTAGATTTTTTGCGGAGGTTTGTGAATTTTTAGGCAATAAGTACCACTGCGGGTACGGATTTTATGTTTATTGGATCAAGATACTTACAAGTATCCTGGTTGATGTGCTTGTTCTCGTACATTTTAATTAATAGTTCGTTTACTTTGTTTACTGTTTGTTCTGGCTTGTTGTGTATAATACTGAGTGTTACGTAATTGCCTTTCGCATTCGAGTACGTAATCGTTTGTGTTGACAATAACGAAAAACCGACCCTTGTCGAAGGGTTATTTTCCCAAAATTTGTCCAATGTTTGCAAGCTGGTTTATCGCGATTCTTTTGGCACGCGACATGTTTTGTTTCCTTGTTTGAAAGGATATCTCTAGAAGTGCGAGTTTAGAAGCTTCAGATAGCTTTCAAGTTTTTGTTTTTTGTTGTTCGTGGAGTCCAATTTGACTTTTCTTTGAATTGGTGTTGTTGCGATTGTTTGTGTCTCACGATGTAGCGTAGTCACATTATACGACTTTATTTGTTGAAATCCTGAGGTGGTTTTATTCTGTTTGATTTTGTTGGTGTCCGAATGAATTTTAAGGCTTTTGCCTAGTACTATTTTTCGGAGTTTCATAGTTCTAGCGATGATAGGTTGTTGTTGAATTTCATGTTGTTGTCGGCTTTTCTTTGGAAATAGCTGATTTATTTCCACGGCCATGTTTTCTGTTACGTTACTGTGATTGTTTATTTTGTATTTAATGTTGTGTTTCAGTTGTTTGTTATGTGTACGATTTTGTTATTTCTTTTAAGTGTTTGTGTGTTCTATGTCATTTTATCGTATTTTTTGGTAGTTCCCTTTTTGGAGTATTTGGTGGCCCTGAAAAGGGCCGCTTGGTATGGGTTTTTGTTAGCGCTTGGCGTGTTTGTTTTGGCGATGCTGAGCCTAGCTTTTTTATGCTTCTTTTCGCCGATTCGATGTGCTTGGTGAGTAGGTGTTTGCCGCCTTCTTGTCACTGTGTGTGCGTACATGGACAGTCTGCATAGCCCTTGAATGTGGTCTCGATTTTGATCAAACTTACAATTTAGGAGTATATATCAAAACTGATAAATGATTTATGTGATTACTGTAGCTATAGATAGGCTACATTCAGGACGGGCAGCGACGGGCAGTAATTAGTAGGCAAAACAGGTGGTTTTCACCGTGGGCAGAACTTGGTGCAATGATACTGAACATTAATAGTAAGCCTGTCACCTTGAAGGTAATGCTGTAGGTGAAACAAGGACTTCAAACACACGATGGTACAAACAACACCACAAGTGAAACGTACACATAGAAAAACACGCGTTCCTACGTTGTGCCCACCCGGGCCACGCGATTAAAATATGACTGATACTGCTGGATAGTGTTAATTGGGTCGGTAAACAGTCAATTAATAGTTTAATTGACTACCTGGGTGATTGGCAGGTCGTGTCCAACGACGCATATGCAAAGCAGGCCAAAAGACAAAAGCCCCCAAAGTTATTGACAGCTGGCCAGGGGTCACCATGAATACGTAATGAGGCTTCACTACGCAGAAACTGCGTAGTCAAGCCCTTCTTAACCGGTCAACTCTCTTGGCATTTTCCGGCATGACCTCAACCCACGCATTAAGAAAAATACAATTTTTGCAAATTTGTCAAATTTCGGAAATCCAAGGAATGATTGGTAATGTGAATACCCTCATTCAATCAGAGTCATCATAAAACTGTCGATTTGTATATTTTTCAAGTCAGCCACTTCTGACTATGACTCTCCTCACAATCACGGTCGCGCTGCTGTTCAAAATAGGATGAAGCAGAGCCTGAGGAACTCTTCTTCGAACTTGGATTTGCTGCTTCTCTCAGTTGGTGCCACCAGCTTTTATGCAAGTCGCGCCCAAATATTGCCAAACGCGGTCTCCTTGTTCACTTTGATTTAGGCTAAATCAATCTGTGGTCCTCTGAGGAATCTTTGTTCCTGCAGTTCTCATATTATGAATTTTTGTGTATGTCACAACTGCACAGTAATCAGAAGCTTAGTGAAACTGCCTGGTGGTAAAACTCAGGGAGCTAAGGGATTTCACTCAATTAGTAATGTTAAGCAAGTTTGTACCATATCACCAGCTTTATTCAACACGTTCATTAAAGGCCCATGAGCTGCAACTCTCGCGAAATTTGTCCAACCTCAAGGTACCTCCAATTTCCTAAGATATTCATTGCAATCTGCAAATTGAACGATATAGTCATTAACTATGTATGCCTCGACAATGTTTACTTGTGGCAGAATAGGCAAGACATTGAACAGATTTTTGTTCATTTTAAATTTCACGCCATTTCCAAAATCTTGCTGTATTATGTGAAAAACGGACAATATTCTGTCAAAGTGGAGTGAATCCCTTTCCTGTCCTTTCAGTCGGTTGCAGCATGTTGTATTTGTGAAGATTCCAAATGTGTATATGCGCGATTTACGCTGTTTATCATGTAGTTGTATGGAGGAGGCCATATTTGGGTGCGGCACCCGTTTTTAAGTTATTTATCTCACTGAAACCTTCCCATGCAGTTCCACTCAGTGGATAATTATATTTGAGTAAACATCTCTGAGTAAGAACATTTCTATTAGCTAATTTTAATCTAAATATAAAATCATGAAAATAATGCCAAAAGTTGCGGCTCATGTGCCTTTAATGGCCCTCAAATGATATTTGACAATCATATGGATAGACTTGTAATAGTGAACCCCCTCCCGGCCAATGATGGATGAAAGCAAACTTTGTACGACTTATCACAGTCACCTGTTTTCTTAAATTCCGCTCTGCGCTTACGCACCCAATGGACATGTGTACATATGCCTGTGATAAGAAGATAGTCAAGAAACCATTGGGCTATAAGGACCATGCCAAGTCATCTTCCGCTTTCGATTTTACTGTGAAAATTAGCAAGTTCATCTATCAGGTCGATCGTTCCCAATCATTCTCAAAATTCATACCCGATACTTAATGTGCTTAAAACGGTCGTTTCGTGTGATTTTTGGCTGAATTCTACGGACACATCGCCAAAACATAAGCGTGAGCAACTTTGAAGTCACCTCTACTTTACTGACGTTGGCGAAACCTATGCATGTGGGGTGCTCACGCTTAGGTTTTTGCGAGGTGTCTTTCGAACTCGGCCGTCATACCTGATATTTCATTTGCTTAAAAAATGTTCATTTTGTGTGATTTTCGGCCAGGTTTGCCAAAACCATGGCTAAACATAAGCATGACGCCGTGAGCAACATTTCAGTCACCCCCGCATGGGTAGGCGGCGCCAACGTCAATAAACCGTAGAGGTGCCCAAGAGGTGTGAATTTACATGTAAATGTTGACATCTGACCCGAATGGAATCCATTATTGAATAGTTTTCCTCTAGCGTCTATGATTACTGTTAAGTTCATGAGAACAACTGTAATCAATATTCTTTTGTTCACAGCAACATGGATGTCAAGAAAATTCCTTCCGTATCAAAAGACGTCTTTATTTATGTACACAATTCCTTTCTCAAATCTTAACAACGTGTTTGCAGACTACTGAAATATATCGCACATCAAATCAAGTCATTTTAGTAAACAATTGTATGAGGAATGAAAAAGTTACATTTTCAATACGGTGACAAAGCGGCCCGAAATACTAACTTATTTCTCATGGAAAAATGGTCTATGTCAGCCATCTTTGCGGTATTCATATTTCAAAACTCCCACTATTCAACGAAGTGCCACTAATACAACATTTCATGGTTTGTAAGCCTACCTTAACCACTCACTACCCTCAAAATTTGGCTTCAGAGCGGAAATCCACAACGTACACTCCACGTATCAATAGCAGGCAATCAAATACGGGCCGACTTCTCCGAGGAAAGTGACGTAAGGCTTACATGGTGCCCGCCAGCAATTTATAAACCTGACCAAAAGGTCAAAAAATCGCGCCCTCTATGTCCGTTTGGCAAAGCTACCTGTACATCAACGAAGCAAGTCATGTTGTGAACAACCATGGAGCTAAAACAGCTCCATGGAACAACGTAGTACTGCACACTGCAGCATATCAAACGGAGTTGTGCGGCTCCGCGAAAAACACTCGTATACGATGATGTCAAACAGAGAAAAATACCATGCGATTATATATAAGGCCAAAAAAGGGAAATGTTTCTGGTCAGTGCACGCGTCACCTGAAAAACAGCGCGTCACCCTTTTTTTCCGGTTTTGTGACCGGCGGCCGAGGCAAACTACGTACTGATTGCTATGACACCAAACCAAAATGGCTGAAGAGAAAGAGAAAATTCTTTGGGGTTCATGATCAGTGACTGCATGAACAGTATATATGTGACTATATTGATAAAACTATAAAACTGACCCTCCTCCCTCCCTTGAGGGGAAAAACAAAAATAAAAAATAAAAAATTCGCGTCGCCGCACCATTTTTAAAGAAAGAGCTGACCAGAAACATTATTATTTGGTGCACGGTCCCCGTGTTTGGTGATTGGGTCATTTTTGTGTCATTTGTAGCCATTATTATGCGATTATTTGGTCATGATTACTACATTATTATGACATTAGCTTGGCTTTCAATTATTTGACCTACTTTATTATCTGAACTCATTCTTTGACCTGCATTTGAACCCTACCCAGAAATCATTGCACATGGCGGCTGTAATTTGGTCGGTCTCCTCGGATAGAGAGAGAAAAGCGGGCTTTGCGTAAGTTTTAAAGCGCAGCTCAGCATAACGCGTATCTAGAATAGTTGGGCGTGCTCGAAAACAGAGGTCGACCACGATTTCGGATTAAAAATCGATTGTTTTCGGCGGCGGAACTGGGCGCTCCATACTGGAAGCCAGCGGGCTGTCGACAGCCCTAGCCCTGCCACGTAGACTCTCGTAGAGCCACTGGCACCATCGTAGTTGAAAGCGCTTCTAGTGTTGTGGAAAGGGGCACTAAAAACGCTATCAACTACGGTGGTGCTAAAAGGTGTTATTAATACCCGAACTCTGTCATATAAATCGGCCCGACACGGTTTACATCATGAACTTGGGTATTAGGACGTAGGGCACAGCAATGCAATGGTGGTGGCCTCGACCTCCACGCCTATCTATCTGCCTTAGCCTATGAAACCCATGGCTATACGTAGCTGTGGGTCGATCCATAGCTGTGGTGTTTTCTGACGGGATTCCTGCCTTTTACAGGCTGGTTTTGACTATTACGATTTTGTGGTGGCAGGGTTAAAATAGTAAAAGTCAAAACCAGCCCGTAAAAGGCAGGAATCCCGTCTGAAAACACCACAGCTATGGACCCACAGCTAGGCTATACGCATCGAGGCAGCATTTTTAAGCTTACTCAATTCATGGATATAAAAAAAAGATTTTTTACATCCATGCTCAATTGTAATAGAGCCGTCTTTTTAAAATTGTGTCCTAAACATTGTGTTTAGAAAACTTCAATGTGATTCCGAACGATTCCTTTTTTGAAGAAAACGTCGAACCTTTGTAATTGAAGTATATGAACCATGATTTATCAATGTGAAATATATTATGCTAAATTACATTTAATCCGAAATTATTTATAGGTGATTAGAATGGCATGATGTAGGCCTAAACAGGGCGGAACTTTCCGATTTCCACTGTACCTGATTATCAGAACTTACTTTTAATTTTCTTGGTATAGTTCTGAACGTTTTAAAAGAAATCCGTTTCTCATAACTGGCTTCACCAAATGTAGAAATTATTGCGGTTTTTCAATATGATTTGAGTTGGGCCGGTGATCTTTCATTTGTACTTGAGTACAACGCGTCTCTATACATGCTATAGCCGAGATATTGAGATGTAAGCTTTTGAAATCATTTTTCTAGACGATATTACATGTAAAATTCAATAAATTTGACAAACAGGAATCGTACAATATTTGACAAACAATTTATATGGACAGAGTCGGTTGCAAAAATGTCAACAATAAGCAGGGAGGAAATTTTAATTCCCGTGAGTATTTCAATATCAAACTTCCAAAAGGTAAAATATATTCGTACATTTCCAAGAATTTTCCATAACTGATGCATCTTTGAAGTTACGGTTACAGGTAATATTTAATTTCTTCCTATATGCCCGTGGTATAAAAATTGAGTGTGTTTCAAGCGCATACCGTCCTTCCCGACATGTTATTTTCAAAAATAATCCTTGCAGTAAATGTTTATTTGTTTTAATAATTGCCAATGTCATACTGTACAAGACACGGCAGCTCTTGTGTATGGCGATGCTTCGGTGTATGCAGTATGTTTTATTTTCCTAATCAACACAGCAAAAAAATACGTAAAACTTGCAGCTTGAGGAAACAGCGAATGCATGTTCGGCCGTGTGGACTTGATAAAAACAATTGTTTTCGTTATTAATATCGCGCTCTGCGGAAGAAAAACAACATCGCACAATCGAAAGGGAAAACAAAAGAAAGAATCAAAATCGTGCATGGGGAGACAATACAGTTTTAAAGGTTGGAGTCCTCACAACGAATCAACATACTTCTTTACGGCCGAAAAGTCATAAAGTTTCATAACAAACAACGCAATAAAAAGTCGTTAGGTTAGCGACCGTGCCCCTATGAGTTTACGATAAAAATAACATATGTTCGAGAATAGTTCCTGACAAACCAAAAATGTAATGTGGCATACGTATGATAAGACATCTTCATTGAACGAATATTTCCTTGATACTTATCACCGGCTTTTCAGACTGTAGCATACAGATGCAACTCTAACTGGCCTTAAAATAAGATAAAAGAAAAGTAGGCCCTATTGCTTTCTCATTTTTTTCATAATTCTCATCTGGACTCATCTGGATGAGAAGGCTTCAATAATGGCACGAATATGCTGAGATGATTTGGATTCTAATATTGCAATACAACCAAATGCAGTGTGGTCTATATTTGGCAAATAAATACGACAATATAATCGCTTTGTCAAGGTCAAACATATTTTTGCGAAAGAGTATATAATAAACTATAGATCATTAGGAATAAATCAAAGATTGATTTCGGCGTGAACTTCTATTGAAGTCTTGCGTTTACAGTGACATGTAAAAATGTTTTATATTTATTACATTGTAAATAAGACTTGACAACCGGAAAACTAGTTCCTGCAGAAGCATTTATTTAAAAATATATGGGGGTGTCGGAACACAGGGATGTCGCAACATGGGGTGTTGGAGCTTCAGGGCGGTCACCATCAACTGCCACCGCATTGGCAAAACGCGGGAAACTTCCGAGACTTTCGTGTCTAATAACATAAACGTCTAAATAACATAAACACAAAATCTTGATCGCGCTTTGCTCCATGGAACTGGGGTAACATAATCCTTATACCTTTACTGAGCTTTGCGCAGTGTGCGAAACTCACCGCGCATTTTAACATAATGAATTTGTAATAATATCAATGTAATGTCGTAATAATCACCAAATAATTGCATAATAAAGACCAAATAATGACGTAAAAATGACCAAATCACCAAATAATGGAATAATAATGATGAAATAAGTTCCAAATCAAGACATCAATGCCGAATAATGGCAAAAGAACCGAATTAACATAATAAATTCATAATAATGTCAAGATAATATTGTAATCATGACCAAATAATCGCATAATAAAGACCAAATAATGACATAAAAATGACCAAATCACCAAATAATGGCATAATAATGATGAAATAAGTTCCAAATCAAGACATCAATGCCGAATAATGGCAAAAGAACCGAATTAACATAATAAATTCATAACAATGTCAAGATAATATTGTAATCATAACCAAATAATCGCATAATAATACGGCTAGTTTTCAATCGGGTTCGAACCCACAACATACGGCATCAGTCGCCTAGCGGAGAGGCCACAGAGAGAACCGCTCGGCTAAATCTCCACTCCCAAAAAAGAGTGGTTCAATAGCCGGCTAAGTTGTTACATTTTTCTGACTGAGACCGCTCCACACGTTGTAGAGTTCGTGAAGCACTCACGCACGCATGCTCACTATCATACATCGTACACACTTTATCGAAGCGAAGAAACGAATTTCATCGCTTTAACTGGGCGAACGATAACCTCGGGGACAATTCTGTCCACCAGCAGAGTTACCAACCCAGGGTAGAAAGATCAAATAATGACATAAAAATGACCAAATCACCAAATAATGGCATAATAATGATGAAATAAGTTCCAAATCAAGACATCAATGCCGAATAATGGCAAAAGAACCGAATTAACATAATAAATTCATAATAATGTCAAGATAATATTGTAATCATGACCAAATAATCGCATAATTAAGACCAAATAATGACATAAAAATGACCAAATCACCAAATAATGGCATAATAATGATGAAATAAGTTCCAAATCAAGACATCAATGCTGAATAATGTCAAAACAACTTAATTACCAAATAAGTTCATAATCATGTCAAAATAATATCCATATAATGATCAAATAATTGCAAAATAATGGCCAAATACTGACATAATTATCATTAAATCACCAAACAACGGAATAATAATAATGAGATAAGTTTAAATAAAGTTTTCAAGATAATTTTGGCGGTGTTCTCACCCCATAAAAGTGTACCTCGTTATACCATTTGAATTCCAAAATGGGCTATCAATATTTTAGCTATGGATCAAAAACATTTTTTTGTATGTCTACTTGCAGCCACATTGGATTTTTGCTAATTATCAAAGTGTCTGTGTAAAAATGAACCTCAAAAGTTTTTCTCCTCGCCAAAGCAATAATTTTATACTATAAAATCAGTAAAGTACACTTTTAATATGTGAAATATGGTCTTAAATGTTATTTTATACGAGTGTTGGCAGCCATATCAAATTAATACAAATTATCAAAGAGCCTATAGTGCATAAAGGATCGAACCTCCAAAATGTTTCTTGACAACACAACATAACTCAAAATAACTTTGTACGTTTAAATCACTGAAGCAGAATGCTTTACATTTGGTCAAAAATGTTATTTCATCACAATGCTTGCATTTCATACTTGGTACATGGTCAAAAATGTTATTTTATCACAATGCTGGATGCCATGATGGATTTATGCCAATTACCTGCCGAGAAATTAAAATATCGTTTCTTAAATGGTTCTTATGCCAAATAAATAATTTTGTCCTTAAAATCATTGAAATAGCTTGTTTAATATGTGATATATGGCTGAAATGTGGCTTGCAAGAATTGCATCACCAGGGATTTTAGATGGTCTCACGTGATTAAAGAACACATTTTGTTTATTATTTCCTGGCGACAGCCACAATAAGAGAACATGTCATTTTATATCCCTCATCGTCTTTGAAGCCAGTATCCATCACATACTTAACGGCCTCTTCTATATATTCTTTCTGTTTATCTTCTGGAAATCTTCTCAGTTGATTCATAAAGTTTGGGTAATGTGCTGCAATAGACATAAATTACTTATTTTGTAAATAAGAGTAATAATTATGTGATGCTTTGGAGTTTCCAGTCTCTATACATTTCTTGCTTATTGATCGTTTAAAATATTTTGTCGGCAATTATATCTGAGACTTCCTATCACGTTCACCTAAATATTATCCATTCATCTGGTAAATTGGTTCTTTTAGCAGCACAAGAAGACAGAAATTAGTTACTATGATCTTACGGTGAATAGAGAGACCCCGTGTAAAATGAACGACTTCATCGGCGACACATTTCTTGGTCTTAGCAATTGTCGAGTAACTGGATTGATCTTTGTCATAACTGCGTTTTTCTGCTCATGTTTGTCGTATGACGGAAAATAATTGTTTCTGTTTTTTGTGCGATTGCGTCAATAAATTTGTCCCGATTATATATATATTAGTCATAGAATGCATACATACAAATCTACTTTGGCCGTCTAAATTTATATCATGAAACGTTATTGCCTAGGTACACGGTTATGTATCCTGGGACCTTCGTGGTAATTTATGCACCTAATATCAGACCAATGACAGATGGTGCTCTTGACCCCAGTGACAATGTAATATCACGGCGCATGGCAAGATGCCCGATCAATTAATTCCATTGAAACTAAATTTAAGCAGACAGCCTGTCTGCATATTGATAATATGTAATTTTCCAGGATCTTTGAACGATTATTTTGGAGACCTAAGATTAAAAAACCATTGCAACCAATTTTAGGCGCAAACCTAGGGAACATATGATAACGGACAGTTTACCAAAAGGTCACCGGAACATGAAGCGTCACTATAGCGTTAGAGCAGCCAGTCAAAAAATACGTTACTATGTGAAAGAAAGCAAATACGAAGTCTTTTAATAGGTTACCCTTTGCTTCATCAAACGTCAAGAGTAATTTTTTCACGACCAGTCTACAATTGACGTCTTTAAAACCAATATCGAAGAGTACTTCTTTGAAATCGTTAGCATTTCCCTTAAATAGATAGTAGGCATGTTTATATCCCTGCAAAATACAGAAAAGGTAGAAGGCTTAAGGTAGCAGAAAAGACTAAAGTGACATTTAAAACTCAACCCAAAGCAACCGATTCTTTTTTGAGGTTTAAAATATCAAAACGAAACATTACAGGAAATGACACGAGTCTCTCCGTTGACAAAGTTGAACAATTTACCTGTACTAGTCAAATTGTAGGAATGAATTTTTCAGACATTGACTGTTCAGTAATGTATGATTTCATGTGTGTAATTCAATTCAAAGTACATGCGAAATTAAATTTCGATGTCAAATGGCAAATACAGGCTACGGTATACTATCAGTCGGATGTATGACAATAAGAGGAGCTTTCGACATTTAAGGCCCAGCTGTACGATTTGATGAATACGCCCAAAAGTGCAGAATGTCATTGCCCCTCAGCAACCGATGCCAAGGCAAGTCGGCCATTGGTGGACATAGCTTTCACCCTGCTGGCGACGGATAGCCATAGTATTTAGATTTAATTAGAATATTTACAAATAGATTTATGAAGTAAATGCAAGGAAACGGTCGAAACAATAATTATCATTTTCAGAGATGCCGTGGCTTTTGAAAATATCACACAAGTTTACGAACTTGGCGTGCGCGAAAGATTCCGTTCGAAGACACACAGTGTACCTCATTCCCAGGACCTCATTGCATGTTTGTGCCAACCGCTGCCGTCACCGGTCTCAACAGTGTCAACTTGTCAATCCCGATCTCCTTCGTCAATGTTTTCGTCTTACGGATGTTTGCAGGGACATATATCTCGCCCGTGTATACATCCTAATTTTGTTGTTTTGAAACTCTGTTTTGAGTGTTGTCTGAGTCAACTTTCAAAGTACATCGAATTCCAAAGCGCTTCACACAGCTCGACAGCTTATGTGTTTGCTACAGCCTAAAGCCGCGCTACAGGTTTGATTCCGAGCGAGAATTTGCCGAATTTTTTTTTGTTATGAAGGAAATTTATCGTTGTTAGTCGAATGACTTTATGCTTGTGCCTCCTATGTCTCTTTCCCTGAAATTTTACTGTACTCATTTATTCAGAACCTACACCTCGACGTATTTCAACTAAAACACGATTGGAACTAATTTGTAATAATTGGATGGTGAAGTAATGTCTGTTCAATCAGAAAAGGTAATCTGCTTTTCTTTTTAAGTTACACACTTGTTTTTATGAGTAATTTGTAATATTGCAACATTCAGCTATAGGGCACCTAACACTTTTGAGAAATTTGAAAAATATAAAGATCCAATTATACCAAATTAGTTCCAATCGTGTTTTAGTTGAACATACGTCGAGGTGTAGGTTTCGGGTTTATCACCAACCGGGATCGCCAGGTACGACGTCCACATTGAGTCTTACGACTCGATTGTAGCCGCGACGTTACTAATCCCAATGAGATTCTCGGAAAAAGCTTTAGTTTTAGCGACTCGAAATTTCGTCGGACAAATATGCCTTCTATGTTTCCATGTCTTGATTTATCGGGTCACCTTTTTTGTAAAAATGTCGTGAGAGCTAGGACGGCATCAGTCACGACAAATCGGTCCTTGACCTGCATGTATGAAAAGTACCATGCAGGAAAAAGTACTGGTTGATGACGTAGAACAGGGGTAATTCGGATTTCTTATCCGTCCTGTTCTATGTCGCACAGGTGGCGATTCGGGCCAGTTCATGTGATAAATGCTGCTATTCCCTACATTGAAAGATGACATCAATCAATTGGTGTACAATTCACCGAAAATCGTTGTAAGCCACATGTTGTGAACTAATTGTACCGGAGGTCAGTTTTGCTCGACACATTTGTGCATGTAAAATACCAGTGTATCCCCAGACTTTTTCGACTCTAACAATGTTAAGACACCCCCACCCTAGTAGCTTTTGATATTTAGGGTGAGACCCCTCTCTCCGGACTACGGGCCGTAAACAATAACGGTTTTCTAACCATGTTCTAGAAATAACATATGAAAATTAAAGACATGAAGGGCACCATGTTGTAAACGAGCTGTTACCTTCATAAAATGTTCCCACTTTGGACTTGTATAGCTGCCTAGCGCTTTTAAGGTATCGAAGATGTCAGGATTTTCTTGTGCCATATTCAGGAAACACTGGCCACCTGGTTTCAGACTCTGGTATATACCTTGCAAGGCCGCCTTGAAATCCTTCATCCAGTGTAAACAGTAATATGCGATAACTTTTTCAAATGCCTGGCTGTACTCTTTGTACGTTGTCAATTTTGTGGCATCGCCAATGTTGTAAGTGATATTCTCAGCCTGGTTATTCTTCTTAGCTTCTGCGATCATCTCAGAGGAGACATCAAAAGCTATTGATTGTATGAAATAAAAAAATTAGATCCATCCATCCATCCACTCATCAACCCACCCACCGAGTGTCTTTGTCTTGTTTTAGCACTGGTTTTGTAACATATCCTTTCTCCTTCGCCGTGCCACGTATTTGTCCTTTGACAATCTGACTTCAAGCGAAGCGAGCGCACCAGCAAGTTATAAAAGAAGGTTTTGTTATACCTTACTGGTGCGCTCGTTGTTTACTTTGTCAAAGTTAATCCGGTGATAATCTGGTGGCAGCGTCCACAGATTAGTAATTTACCTTGCTTACTTTGGCAAATTAGGCACTCAAACTCATAAGATAATAGATTAAATTACTACCCTTGCTTGTTTGGCGAATTAGGCAATCAAACTGGTCAGATAATAGACGCAACACAGTGACAAAACTTTGCTTTAGATTATCAAAGGACAAATACGAAAAAAGAAATCGTTACAAAACCAGCGCTAACATTATTATTATTATATTATATTATTATTATTATAAGACTTTATTTAAACTCGATAAACTGTTGAGCCTGAGGCTCTTCTTACACAGAGTCGAGAATAACAACATTTACAATATTTACATTAATAAAAATTAATTCAGGAAGAAAACTTCATAAAGAGATAAAAATGTAAAAACGCTTCAAGTAAAAAACAACATCTAAAAAAGATTTAAAAATTACATAAAAAGCAAGATTATCCCATCTATTTAAAAAAATGGCACTTGCAATTTCTTTTGAATGATAGAAGGGAAGAGCTAGATTTGATCTCTCCAGGCAAAGTATTCCATATTTTAACCCCGTTGTACATAAAACTTCTTACTAGTAAGACAAAGACAATAAGCTGAAAAGAAAGGTTGGTAGTATAAATCTTTATTGGCAATATATATCATAGTCAAATGTATTAAACCATAGAAAGAAGAACCTTGTCCTGAGACCAAGACACCCCTAACCCCATCCCTCCCCTGGGGAGGGACTTTTGTACAATTCCCTATGGTGTAATGGCACACATCCGTTATTTTGTCGACTCTTCATGCATGTTATACTTATCACGTGCCAAAGGTTTAGATTTGACTCTTACCTGTCACTTTTCCTACACGCTTCGACAAAAGTATTGTAAGTACGCCCGGCCCGCAACCAACGTCAAGTAAAACGTCTTTCTGGTCCAATGGCAGGGCCTGAGATACTATTTCCATACACGTTAGGGCTTCTTTGGACGCTATAGAATGATACGTCTTCAAACGGTCGAAATTCATTGTATTGATGTTCTTTTAACAGTGTTGTCTGGTATCAGAACTTTAATGAAAGAAAAAAGTGATTTCGCATGCCGTACAAAACTTACAAAAATATCAAATTTTCAAAGATTAAATGCCTTGCACACCCTTTCCATGGATTAGATCATCCATTCCTTCACTCAAAAGTCTTAAATTGTTACAAGTATTCAAGAGCCCATACGTGGCTTTTCTTCTTTATTGTCCATTGGAATAACTTCAGCCTGAATTTACACCGTTATGACCTGATCGATGTTGACGCTTTGCTCAGCACAAGATTGTATAGACAGTGGGTCGCAGTGAACCACGCGCATGCGCAGTGTATCCTATTTGCATTGAAGAAGACATAGCGGACAAGAACGATATGTATCACGACTTGCTTTCATTTGTGTACCCGCATAAGATAACTTTTATTTTACAAGATATTAACGATCAAAAAGCCCATTAAAGCTATGAGAGATGACTCGGCAGATGTGTTCGTCGTCTCCAATATGTGCTGCAAGGTCATGGTCGATGTTTATATTCGCGTAAAATGTTATTGGTAAATGAAAATCAAAGCAAGAGAAACACTAGAACTAAAACAACATGACATTAAGGTCAGCGGCCGATTTCTGCAAGTCGACCAAGTTTATGGCGCATCCGGAAACTTTGGTCAGCTAGTAGTCACCGCAACTAAAGCTTGGTCTGGTCAATGTAGCAACATCGATGTCATAAAAAAAGGCTGGCGCAAGGAGGTCTATCTAGACCATATTTGGAAGTACATTAACAAATTGCAAATTTGACATATATCCGTCACACATGGGTCCCAGGGGGTAATCGTGCTATTTTTGCCTCCGATGTTATATTTTGAAACAAAGTCAATTTCTGTATAGTGGTAACAGTAAAATCCCACCCCGAAAAAAAGATTTTGCCGTAAGTCCGAACGACTAAAATGGCCAAAATTTACCATATCTCTCGCTTCAGTCAATACCTGTACTGGACTGGAGGAAAACAGATCAACTACGAAAATCAAAAGTTTTTGTCTCCTGCGTTGGATCATCTGTTGATTTAATGTTCACATACCTTTATAAAAGAAGTACCCTTCAGCACAGTGCTGAGTCCGCCAGGACCCGACCAAGGTTTACATATAACGAAGTGCCGATCAAGTTGAAACGGTTACCCACGTAAACTTGAGTCATAGTTATTGACTTTAACTACAAGCTAACACAAACTTACAAGTTCGTCATGCATATTACAGTCGGCCGGGAGTCTCGCGAAAAAGATCGGGAATATCTTCACGTGATTTACCATTCTTTTGCATGTGAAAGGTTTCCTAAAGCACGGAGACGTTTCCATGTTATCAACACATGTTGAGGTTTTGCTTAGGTGACAAACCAACCCGTATTCAACGTTATGAGACGATCCCCGCGAGCCGGGCATAACTAGCTATTGAAACAGACTGGTATGCAAATTACAACCCTTTTCAGAATTAGAGCGCGAAGCCACTGCAGTGAACTGCTATAAAACTGCTCACACTAATTAGTTTCAGCTGTAGCCAGCTGGCAAAGTCGACAACATTGTATGTCCCATGCAGACAGTTTGTCTGGGGAAGTTGAAATAAAAAAGATTTGTACATGGACCAGTGCATGGTAATGTTACATTGTATCTTAATCTTGAACACAAGGTGCCAATCGTAAACTCTCATTTACAACTCGAGCCTCAGACAGAGCTAGTTTTGCCTTTGTACAAGCAGACTTTTTGGTCTTTATCAAGTAGCCTTGTTCAACACCAAAGTGGCCACGGCTACAGCTGAAACTAATTAGTGTAAGCAGTTTTATTGCAGTTCACTGCAGTGGCTTCGCGCTCTAATTCTGAAAAGGGTTGTAAGGATATCAATGATCTCAGAGAGGTCAACTCAGACTTTCCACATAAAGCAAATAGATAATGAGGTAAAGCCTGAGGGAAGACAAAGTTCAGACTTTTATCATGTGCTTTTAAGAAGGAGCAATTTAATGCATATTCCATGCGTTTAAAGTTTGAAGTTTGAAATTAAAACACATAAGTAATGCACGATAGTTTTGTCCTATTTGGTATAATGTCCAATGATAACGATATGTTTAGTTTAGAGCGATACACTTTACTTTGTAAGGGGTATACTCTTAAAAGGTCACTGAAGGTGCAGGTAAACAGGGCTGTGATTGTCCGATGTCGCTTTTTCAGTGAACGCAGGGCAGACCTGGAATGGTTCACTTGAAAATGGGAGACCGCCAAGCACCGATCGTCCGAAATTCGATTCCATAAACTTCATTTCTTTTCATAATTTGAACTTATTTCACATTAAGTCTACATCACACTTTTTTTCTATAAAGTTGACTAGTAATTTGGTTGTTACATTGAACAAAAATCACGATTGACTGCCAGGCAGCCAACCCTATCATTCATACATGTGGTATCATCCAACTTAGTTTGGCGCCGTGGCAAGTAGTAAAATTATTGTGTCCGTTGGCATTGCACCACAGATTGCGCCGATAAAAGCACACATGCAGCTATAAACTTTGTCAGCACTTCAAGCAGCAGTGCCAGATGTCACGCGCGTGCAGCTATATTTAACAAACCTATTACGCCACGGTGAAGTCGAATGTCTTTGCAAAATTGAGCGACCGACAACGACCCTAATATACCCCATTACGATGATGGCACGGTTAGCAGCAGTCGTTACTATAAAGTCCATATGGCATACGCCCTATAAAAGCCGAACACATAAAATCACAGGCGATCGAACCAATATAAATGAACAAAAGTAAGTCAATGAATAAACTAAACAATTCAAACCTAGAAATGTCTCCTGTCCTGTGTACAATCTTGCCAAACTGTACGGGTACGGTCAACATGCCCTTCCTCCAAACAGGCTGTCGGTGATAGCGGGCGTACCCCACACGTCATCTACATTGTTTACTGTACAGTGTACGTGCATAGTAATCTAATTCAAGATAACATTTGTCCTAACTTTCCGCAAGAACGACATAAATAAAACCTGCTAGTGTTACTATGGATACTAAAGTCGCGCTACTATGGCGTTACGTTCGCAACACCCCTAATCCAATTTTTCACAAAATTTAGCTCGGTTACACTTCGCTGCACGTTGTTATTAGCAATATGCTACAATATTACTGTCTCTCTGCATCTGGCGAGTAAAAAGTCACCATCTTACCATCTTACAGCTCGCCACACCTCGCAATATTACGCTACGTTAGCTACATCCCTTCTCAAATTTTCACAAAATGTAACATGTAGACTTCGTTACACTTCGCTACACGTTTTTAACTACGCTATCATTTTGTAGTCTCTCTCTGACGAGTAGAAAGTGACCATCTCACAACCCTAGTTGAGTGTCTTCAAATTAAGATGAATTTTATATTTGTACTTTTTGGGCAGTTTTTTCGATTTTTTCGTCAAAAAACATTTTCTCTGAAATCGCTTGTCCGGTTTGTGTGCAGGTTCCCAGGGAAACTTTGTTGAATATGTTCAAATTGTGACAAAACATGCAATGTTACATTTTTATGACAATTTTTGCTGTTTTTAGTTGTTAATAACGCCAAATATCTCATTCTTGAATCCTCTGGTCGAATTCAAAAAAACTTGAGAATCGCTGCTCTCTATACCTTTGTATTTGGTGTGTAGGTGCTTGCTAAACTGTACAAACTTGGTAAACAATTGGCTCCCGTTTTTCTTGTTTTCTGTGTTCACTATCGGACCTTGAAGAAGGACCTCGAAGGAACAAGCCATTGACAATGACATAGTCCACACTAGTACAATGTGCTTGGAAATTCGTCATTGAAGTAACTAAATTGAAGTCGATATGATATACATGAAAAACGAAACGAGGGTGTCAAAGACCTGTCTGTGACTGATGCCCAAATTGGATTGGATTGTAAACAAGTAGACATTAGTATAAATGGCATAGGGTTATGTCCCTTTACCAACTTAAACAGTATTAGGTATGTCATGCACTGGCTCTTAAAATGTCAAAATTCAACAAATCTGCAGGAAAATGGTCCAGGCATGTTTGAGTAATGGCTCTTGACATAAACAAATTAGAAGGACAGATATGAACCAGAAAATGCCCCTGTGCTCAGTACAGTAGAGACTTACTATAATTACCAATTGATACTGCTGAACTCCTTCCTTGACTGTTAAATTCTTCGTATGGTAAACATCTGCTTCAAATTTCATCAGATTAAGTGCAGTCATTCAGGATAAAGATCTCTAAGCCAAGTTGGCTTCACTTGGTGAAAAAGTAAAGCCAATCTGGACTGTCAGCCTAATTACAAAGGCCATGTCCTTCTAAAAGAAAAGAAAGAAAAGGGACATCTAGCCTCCGTGATTTGCCGAAAACTAAATCATTCGTAGATGTTGTGAAGAGTACGTGTCTAACACAAAGTGCATCAGGGGAAAGCGACTCGTTTACCCTAGTAACCAAGAAAAAACAGTCATCACGTAAAACTGTAATCGGAACATCTGTCAGGCCTAATTGTTCTCTCTCAGGAGTGGATCATTCAGATCAGACCAACATCTTTATCAGTCGATTGTCTCTGATACTACTCCTGATCAAGTCACTGCATATGTGAAATCGACACTTAACATTGATGTCGAATGTAAAGCTCTCGACACCAAGTACAGCTCCTACGCATCCTTCCATATAACTGCCAGAGGGGCCTCATACAAAGATCTTGTTTGTCCTGAAAAATGGCCTCGTGGAGTGCTGGTAAGAAAATACTTCCGAAATCGCCATAACCAAAAATAATTATGGTGAGGATAGCTACTTTTAATTGCCGTTCGATTAAAAGTTCTGTTGCTGAAGTGCGAAAATTGTGTGAAGACGTGGATATATGCTTACTTCAGGAACATTGGCTGTATAATGATGATCTTACATTACTCTCTACAATTCATAACGATTTCCACGCATTTGGGGTGTCAGCAATGGACTGCAATATGATATCACTTCAGGTAGACCGTACGGTGGAACTGCGATATTGTGGCGTAAATCATACTCTCAATTTGTATCAGTGAAAACGTACGGGGATCCCAGGATTATTGGTGTGGAATTGTCAACTGAAGTGGGACCATGTCTTATACTCTGTGTTTATTTGCCTACTGACTGCAGTGATCATTTTGAAGATTTTTGTGAATATCTGGGTAAAATTGATTCCATCATCCTAGATGCACAAACTCCGTATGTTCTTGTCGCAGGGGATCTGAATGCAGACCCTAGTAGAAGATTGGACAAGAACTAGATGCTTTTTGTAATCAGAATAATTACGTCATTGCAGATTTTATTCATCTTGGCGCAAATTTGCATAATTTTACGTATATCAGTGACGTACACGGGTCTACCTCCTGGCTAGATCACTGCGTTTGTACTGAAGCAGCTTTCAAGAAAATTAACAATATGTCCATCCTCAATGACTATTTTTCCTCAGATCACCTGCCTTTGACCTTTAATTGCTCTTTCAAAGTCACAAGCGTCAATGATACAATTGACAGATCTAAGGAGTCCTGGACTGGTATTAACTGGTCATCAGTAAATGGTGACTGCATTAACAAATACTTAGATCGTACTGAGTTTTACTTACTAAACTTAACAGTGCCTATTGATGCTATTAATTGCAAAAACTGTGACTGTAAAAGTGAAAATCATGAACATTTAATTAATTCTTATTATGATAATATCTGTGACGCCCTAGGCAGAGCAAGCAGTGATGTTTTCACAGGTAAGAAAAACACTCGTTGTCATCCTGTACCCGGATGGAATGATTCAGTCAAGGAGGCACACATTGAAGCTCGGCAAGCTTATGCTGCATGGAATAATAACTCTAGGCCACGCTTTGGACCTGTCTTGATTATATGCGTAAATGTCGTGCGAAATTTAAGTATGCCCTTAGACAATGTCGGAAAGAAGAAGAACGAAATCGTGCCAATGGAATGGCTCGCTCTCTCCTTGAAAATGATAACAGACAATTCTGGGCAGCTGTAGTGATTTAAATAACAAAAGAGTGCCGCTACCTACAAACGTCAACAATGTGACAGGTGATCAGAAAATTGCTGACATGTGGGGTACCCACTTCAAACAACTCTTGAACTCAGTTGACAATACCAAACACAAATGTGATGTTATGAATTCAATTAAGTCGGTGGCCTACTCTGATTCGTTAATCATAAATGTAGATGAAATGGAAAAGATTTTCTCCCGTCTTCCGGTTGGGAAGTCTCCAGGTGCTGATGGCCTTAGTGCCGAGCATTTCAAATTTGCCAGTAAAAGATTACAGGTGCATCTTGCACTATGTTTCTCTGCTTTACTTGTTCATGGCCATGTTCCAGCTAATCTTGCGAAAGTGATACTTGTTCCTGTAATTAAAGACAAGACCGCCGATCTTTCAAATAAGAACAATTACCGCCCTATAGCATTAACTTGTATGTCTTCTAAGATACTCGAGTACATTCTTCTTAACAGGTGTGAAACCAAGTTACACACAACTGACAATCAATTTGGATTTAAAAAGGCGCATGGAACTGACATGTGTATCTTTCTATTGAAAGAAACTATCAGATATTACAGACAGAATGGTAGCTCTGTGTTTGTTTGCTTTCTCGATGCAGAAAAGGCGTTCGATCGAGTCAATCATTGGACCCTTCTCAAGAAATTGATTGACAGGTCTATCCACACGTATATCATCCGCCTTTTAACAAATTGGTTCTCTTGTCAAAAATTTTGTATTCGTTGGTCAAATTCACTGTCACAATCGTTTAATGTAGGTAATGGAGTTCGCCAAGGTGGAATACTTTCACCATTTCTTTTTAATGTTTATGTTGATGCTTTAAATGTAAAACTTTCTAATGCTGGAGTGGGTTGCGAAGTTGGAGGAGTTATGCTGAATAATCTTTCTTACGCTGATGACATGTGTGTTGCTGCCCCGTCAGTTAAAGGACTTCGTAGACTTATTCAAATTTGTGAAAATTACGCTTCTTACCATGATATGAGGTATAACTCTCGCAAATCAAAATGTATTCATTTTAAATCGTCAAACAATCTTTCTGTAATTCCATCAATTGAGTTGTGTAACGTTTCAATTGAATTTGTCTCTTGGTTTACTTATTTGGGCCATGTCTTCACACGTGACCTTCGTGATGACACTGATATCTTAAGGCAACGTAGAGCACTGTGTGGCAGAGCTAATATGATTCTTAGAAAATTTTACCATTGCTCTGTTGAGGTGAAATCTCGTCTTTTTAATGCATTCTGTAATAACATTTATGGTAATCATCTGTGGTGCGATTTTAATGTTGGTGTTATACGAAGTATTACTGTTTGTCATAATAATGCTCTACGGAGACTTTTTGGTTTTTCAAGATACGCTAGTGCCTCAAAAGTTTTGCTGATAATTCAATGAATTGCTTGTCTGTTTTACGAAGACGGGCTGCTCATAATTTTAGAGTCCGTTTGCAAAATAGTACTAATGTTTTGATTAACAGCCTTGTTGCATGTGACAGGCGGTTTTATGGACTACAAGCCCATTGGATTAATATTTATATTAAGTGGTTTTTTTTGTTGTTGCTTGTCATTTTTTTCTTTTATGTTTTTATATGGACGTTTTTATGTCTGAATTAAAGATTAAATAATTAATCGGCAGATTATGCTAAACATTTTTGCATGCTATTATAACACCGACAGATTTTCACCTGTACCGTGTTTCAGAAAGTGCTTCTGGATATTCACCCTAAAAAAACCAAAATTCAATATGTATCCAAATTAGCAATTTATTTATACGATACCGCTAAATTTCATTATATTCTATTAGAGCTCTGTGAGATCAACATCTGTACTAAGTTTCATCGAATTTGATGCAGTATATTTGGACATATCAATCGAATTAGGAAAGGCCATTAAACATTCTTATTAAAAATTAACTAACATGATACTGATGTGAGCTCAACCTCTGAACCAACTTTCATGAAATTTGATGAAGTATTTCTTGACGTATCAGCCTAATTATGAAAATTTTGAGATATGTTAATTAGCGTTTAATTGAATTGATACCGCTACATATTTTGAATGCCATTACACTACTGCCAGATCAATATCTGTACCACGTTTCATTAAGTTTGATGCAGTATTTCTAGGCATATCACACTAATTGGAAAAGTTCATTAAATATGAATATTGAAGATCAACTTACATGACACTGATAAACGTTTTTATTCACTGTTAAAGTTAATAAATATTTTAATAGCATCAAAGTTTTAAAAACATTGTATGTCTCCTACGTCAGAAGCCACGTTGAATACTGCTCACCATCTGGTCCCCTCATCAATTATATTTAATAAGGAAATTAGAAGAGTCCAAATAAAATTTATCAAGTATCTTTGTTTCCGTTCATCGATGGCTTACTCAAGGGCTCTGTATAGTAACCTATGTTATGAATTTCGCCTTCCCACATTGGAGAACAGGCGAAACTTTTTAGACACTCTTTTTCTTTATAAAATCCTTCACTCAGTTTATAGTGTACCAGATGTTCTTGCACAGATTCATTTTAACGTTCCTGCTTTTACATTGCGTCGTGCTGTTCTTTTTAGACCAGTGTCAGCACGTACGAATATCTTGAAACACTCATTTTATCACGATCTCAGGCATATTTTAATTCTATCTGTAACAAGCAAAATTTAGATATTTTTAATAACTCAGTAATTTTCGTCATGGATTATGTAAGATCCTTTTTTCTGAATGATTACTTTTATCTGGATGTTTTTCTGTGTGTCTTTCGCTGTGTTGCTTTTTTTGGTTATTTCTTATGTGAATTCTCCTGTCTGTTTGTTTAGGTTGTAACTGTTATATATTTTCGTTTTTGTATTATATTTTTATTTTCAAACGAACCTGTTATTGGGCAACCTGTTGGTTCCAGATAAATAAAATGAAATAAAATAAAAATAAAATGTGAGCTCAACAGCTGTACCAAGTTTCATGAAATTTGATAAAGTATTTCTTGACATAACAGCCTAATTACTAAAAATTATTCAATATGCGAATCAGCAGTTAATTGACATGACACTGCAAAATGCCTATGCATGCTATTACTATACTATGAGATCAACATCTGTACCACGTTTAATCAAATTTGCTGAAGCATTTCTAAACATATTACAATTATTTTGTAGAAACAAAGCCACGTAAGAGAAGTTACTCTCAAGAGCTTAATGTCCTTTTAGTATATGTTTCATTCGAATACTACAACTGATTACTTTACTGTAAGATTTCAAGTATCAAAGATAGAGTTGATAATACAAGTTAATAAGAGTGTTAGGGCGTCTATTTAGTGTCATCAAAACTGAGTTTTATAAGACCTGTATCGACAGGGATTTCATCTGCTTCTACGTCATTTAAGAACTCATTTGTTTATTATTTCCTGGCGACTGCAACAATAATAGAAGTTGTCATATTATATCCTTCATCGTCTTTGAAGCCATTATCTATCACATACTTGACGGCCTCTTCTACGTATTCTTCCTTTTTATCTTCTGGAAATCTTCCTAGTTGATCCATGAAGTTTGGGTAATATACTGTAAGACAGATACGATTTCTTGTTTTGTAAAATTGAATAAAAATTGTGTATTATTTGGAGCTTTCAATCTCCTATAACTTTCTCGTTAATTGATCATATAAAAAATTCTGTAGACAATTACATCTGTGACATACTATCAAGTTCACCTAAATATTATTCTTACAAATGTATTGTATGCAGTGTACGTGCGTAAAGGGTTTTGTCACAGTTCTCCTAGTCTGTGGTTGTCTGGCATGTGACAGTTGTAAATTGTTTTTTTCTTTGCAGCACAGCCCCACCAAGGATACAGAAATAGGTCATTATAATCAAACGGTGAATAGAGACCCCATGTGAAATCAACGGCTTCATCGGCGATAGGGCTCTTTTACATTGGTCTTAGAAAATTGTGGAGCTACCAGTTTGATCTAAGGTTATAACTGGATTCTTCTGCTTCTGACAAAGAAAATGTCCATGAAGAAAATGTGTCACTGTTTGTTGCACAATGTGTCCGCGTGTTGATATTGATCTATATTACGAATGTGAGTCACGGAATATATTTTATATAACATATTCAGCTACTTTGGCCGTCTAAAGCCGTTTACTCAAGGGTATTTTTCCAGCTAGGGTCTTTGTGGTAATTTGCCTTCCTGACATCAGACAAATACCGATGGTGGTCTTAGCTCCAAACCCATGCCGTCAGACATAAACAGAGTCCTATACAATGTCACGACACATGGCAAGTCGGCCGATCAACTAATTCCACCGATATCAATTTCAAGCGTGAAGCTTGTTGTAATTTTCCCGAACTTTTGGACGATCAGTATGGACAAGTAGGTCCAAAAAATGTTTTAACTAAATTCATTCGTAGACCGTGGGAAGAATTGACATAGGACAATTTGCCAACAAGGTCAGCTGAATAGTCCCTGTACCGTTAAAGCAGCCAGTCAAAAATATCTTACCATATCAATGAAAGGAAATTCGAAGTCTGTGAATAAGTTACCTTTTGCTTCTTCATAAGTCATTGGTAATTTGGTTACGTCCAATCTACAATGGATGTCTTTAAAACCAACACTCAACAGTATTTCTTTGTAATCTTCAGCATTTCCCTTGAATGGATAGTAGGCATGTTTATAACCCTGCAAAATACAAAAGAAAAGTAGAAGCGGAAAAGGCTAAGGCGACAGGTAAAATTGCTCCCAAACTAACAATCCACTTTCTCTGAGAGATATATAGTAACAAAAATATTACAGAAAGTTACTTTCTCACATTCCTGGCCGCTGGGAGAGTGGGATCGACAGTGCGGGAAAAATCGATCCTACACTCTAAAAAACCGTCCCACACTCTGCAGTATATATTACACGAGCTCTGATTGGATGATAAACAGCCTTTCGTTCAACGCGCAAAATATTATCCGATGGCACGATGAATAACGCACGGACCGGAACTACAAAGTAAGCAGGTCACACTAGTACAGAAATTTGCGAGAAATGGACACTTTCTCGCTGTATTGCGAGAAGTAAGCGAGAATACATACTTTCTCGCGATCATGCTGCGAGAACTGTGCTTTCTTGCATGCATCTGCGAGAAATTGAATTCTCGCAATCAATCAGCGAGAACTATGTTTTCTCGCTCTGCATCTGCGAGAAATTGTGAAATTTTTGTGAAATGCTTACACAGAAGAATACAACTTCTCGCAGATGCAGAGCGAGAAAACAAATTTCTCGCTGATTGATTGCGAGAATTTAGTTTCTCGCAGATGCTGAGCGAGAAAACACAGTTCTCGCCAGCTGATTGCGAGAAATTTAAATTCTCGCTAAGTTATTGCGAGAAAGTTATGTATTCTCGCTTACTTCTCGCAAAAAGCGAGAAAGTGTCCATTTCTCGCAAATTTCTCGCAAATTTCTATACTAGTGTCAGTGTACGGGGGCAGACGACAGCGTTGTCGCGATTTAAGATCACATTGTACGTCATTGGTGAGAGACTCACAAAAAATGACCGAACTTTCCGTGAACATAGGCCACTTGGAACATATAGCAATTTTTTCTGTTGGACATCTCGTCTGTAGCAGAAGTGGAACTTGCCACGAAGTTTGCATTAGTGACACGGAATGCAAGATGGCCTCGAAGTAGGATATTCGCTGATACAATTAAACATTCAATATTTCCAGTATGAATTTAACGCATTTTGTGGTCAAGTGAGAAAAAGATTCTCACACACCAAGGACCTGGGATCAGATTTCTCACACTCTTTGGGGATTTTGCAGTTATGCTCACTGAGGTTTATCCTATTGTCGACTGTCTTCTCACCTAATGAACTGTATTTTCCCTGACTCATAAACATAGTTATAATAAACATTATTTCATTTTGTTATTAATGCAGTTGTTAAGACTAATTCAAATAAATCATATTCTTGTACAAATAAAAAAGAAAGTTTACTTATTCTGGGACTCATATGAGGGATTTTACAAAATCAAATTTCTTATTCATATGAGAAATTGATTGTTGTAAGAAATATACGGTAAAAACTTTTTAAGAGAAAATGATTTTATGACCACAAATGGGAAAATTGCCCCAAAATACAAATATGATATTTCACCACAATTTGAATATAACTGACAAAGGCTAAACCTAGGATCATGTATACCAAGTTTCAAAGCAATGGGATAAGTATTTTCAGAGAAGAGGATTTTTAACACAAACCGGAAAATTGCCCCCAAAATACAACGGTACAAATTTCACCACAATTGAACAAATCTTACCGAAGTCACCTGAAAGAATCTGCAAACCAAGTTTCAACCAAATCTGGCCTGTCCTTACAGAGTTTTAGCAATTTGCGAGATTTTCCTTTGTTTTCCTTATTTGCATATTTTGACACTTATATGTCCATTTGAACAAAGTCACATCTCCACCCCTTGGTGCACCTTTACACCAATACTGAGGTAGTAGATGCTGCAGTTTTGGAATTTTTGATGTGGATAGACATATAGATCCTCGCATACGCACGCACGCACACATACATACATACGTACATACATACATACATACATACATACATACATACATACGTACATACATACATACATACATACATACATACATACATACATACATACATACATACATACATACATACATACATACATATATACATACATGCATACATAAATACGGAAAGACAGACAGACAGACAGACAGACAGACAGACAGACGCTGCCGAATCACCATATAAGCTCGCTTTGGTATATATACATTTACCAAATGTGAGCCAAAAAGTATTACCTTCATAAACGGTTTCCACTTTGGACTAATGTAACTGCCGAGAGCGCTTAAAGTATCGACAACGTCAGGATTTTCTTGTGTTATATTCAGGAAACACAGACCACCTGGTTTCAGACTCTTGTATATACCTTGCAAGGCCGCCTTGGAATCCTCCATCCAGTGTAAACAGTAATATGCGATAACTTTGTCAAATGCGTGACTGTACTCTTTGTACGTTGTCAATTTTGTGGCGTCACCGATGCTGTAACTGATGTTCTCAGCCAGGTTCTTCTTCTTAGCTTCTGCGATCATCTCAGACGAGACATCAAAAGCTATTGATTACATGAAATAAACATTTTAGAATATAATATATCATATATATGCACTATCAGAGGAGAAACAATTTAAGAAAGTACCAAAAACTCAACCAACTGTAAATGCTTTTTAAGTACATCAGAATAGGGGTATCCTAAGGACCCTACAAATCCACTAGGAAGTTCTGAGAGCTGCGGTATCGGGGAATTATTTGAGCTAAAATTCATAAACTACCTCCCAAATTTTACACATGCAAACTTAACGGTAATTTAAAAACACTGATTGAGGTATTCAGGTAATCCATTGGAATCTCCACACAGTTCACATCATATTGACAGGGTTTTAAAATTAACTTATTTTATAACATCACACTAGGGCTGAGCCCATACGCTCGCGCAGCTATGTAATTTCAATAAAGTAACAATTCACTGTTTGCAGTAGGATGTTTTGGATAAATAAATTTTTAAGATACTCCTCTCCGTCACAGGTGTTGATAGCCTCGTACTAGCCAGCATGCGGCAAGCTCGCTGAGCTGAGACCGACTACTCAGCGCTGCAGTATACTTTGTCGCCACGGCACTGGCGGTGACCGGGGCAGTGACCCTTGACACGAGTCTGGTTCCCTGCCCCAGGCTTTCTACCGCTGGCATGGCTGCGCTGTGCTCACAGGAGTGATGTTTTCTGGGTAGTTTCTATAAGCGTAGTTTAGGCTTAGGAAGAGAGCGTCGGAACGTAGCATAAACTACACTTATAGAAACTACCCAGAAAACATCACGCCTGTGGCTGTGCTAACGCGAAAGGGGTCAGGTATGCGCCATTCTATCCATGGCTGTGATTGGACTTCAAAGTGGAAGATGTTGATTGGCTACGAAAATTTCACAGTGAGCAGTCTGCTCCTATTTCTGACGACACACTTAACTTTATTTACGTTTTCATACTGAAACAGATTGATTTTTGTGAAGGCTTGTGTTGATGGTGACTGCCTTGCCTTGTTGCTGAGTGACTGCAAAGGTCGCAGTCATTTCGAACATTCTTGCCTGATATCACATGCCATGCGCGCCAGCCATTTTGCCCCCAATCTGGGCAAAATGGTTGGCGCATACCTGACCCTTTTCGTTTTCACAGCGCAGTCAGCAATAGACAGGAGGCAGGGAACAAGACTACCCTTGACACAAGATAACTGCCAGCTCGCGTGCAGTTTCGCGCACGACTGATGCTATCGAACAAAATATACAGGTGCTTGTTTATTTATATTAATTTTTAAAGTAAATTTAGTAATTGCATAATTCCATTGCTTGCAAACTTTTGCTCGAAATAGAAAAAGATCGAAACTGGGCCGTGACGTACGATGACGTGGTCACTTGAATAATGGGATTACAATGGCAGCGACCATGCCGTCTTATCGTTCTGTACTGATGCTTGTGGCTACCTTCGACGGCCCGCTGCGCGAGCTACTAACTTCTGAATAGGAAAAATCACTGGAAACTCAAAATCACATTTGAGAGCTTTCGGTCAGACGATTTCAGAGAAGATGCTTTTACCAAAAGTGTGAAAACGAATTAAAAGAATTTAGACTTGCAAAGTCCGTCAACATTTGAACAAATCCAAGTCAGGATATCCCCAGAGACTCGTTCACTTAATGCTCAAAGTTTTCTAATCAAAAAATCACATTTGAGGTCAGACGATTTCAGAGAAGATGCTCTTACCAAAAGTGTGAAAACGAATTAAAAGAATTTAGACTTGCAAAGTCCGCCAACATTTGAACAAATCCAAGTCAGGATATCCCCAGAGACTCGTTCACTTAATGCTCAAAGTTTTCTATCGAGTGGTTTGAAAAGAAATGTTGACGCCGTCAACATTTCGGATGACAACAGACATAGAGTGAGATCCACTTAGGCTGCATTCGAAAACACCTCTTGGGCGGGAGATTCCAAAGATTTTTTCGAATACCCCCTAACAAACTTACGTGTTCAAATCCTCCATATAACTTGCTATAATTTTGAAGTCCCCAAAAGGAAGGCAAAATTTGGCCGATATAGTGCGTCGTCCAAAAATATCAAATCATAATACATGGGAGTGGATTGGGAAAACTATTACCATTTGTCCGATAAAAACAAGCTATATGCATCTCTACATTTATATGTGTTTTGTAATTTATGTAAATGTACTTTGCTTGAAATGGCATGTAAAAAGTGCATGTATGTACGAAAAATTTGATTTTTTGGATTTCATCAATAATGTTAATTCACTATACATGGTAGTCTACAAGAAAACTATGAACGCGTATTCTCCAATATAAAACTAGCAATATCTTTTCATCTATAGACGTTTGATTACTGACATAAATGTAACTGATCGGCATAGGGTGTTTACAATTGCGTATGTGTACAAGAAATTTGATTTTGGAATTTCGCCGTAAATGTTCATCCACTATACATTTGGGTAGATGACAAAACTGTGAATAATTTTTTCTAAATTTAAAACTTGCAATATTTGTGCATATATGGACCCTGAATAATTGACATAATTGTACTTGATTAGAGAGTAGGTGGTTACAAGAAATTTGATTTTGGAATTTCACTGAAAATGTTGATCCACTATACATTGCAGTCTATGAGGAAACTATGAATAATTGTTTTACAATAACAAACTCGGTAAATCTGCGTTTTTATGTGCGCTTGATTATCGATATCAATTTACTTGATCAGACCAGGGTGGTTACAAGTCCGTGTGTATGCAAGAAATTTGATTTTGGAATTCCACCTAAATGTTGATCCACTAAACATTGTAGTCTATTGGGAAACTATGAATAATATTTTACAATATAAAACTCGGTAAATCTGTGTATATGTACGCTTGATTATTGATATTAGTGTACTTTATCAGACTAAAGAGGTTACAAGTGCATGTGTATGCAAGAAATTCGATTTTGGAATTTTTCACTGAAAGTGTTGATTCACTAGACATTGTCGGCTATGCCTGTGGAAACTACGAATAAAACATAATTCATCATCTTCCAAATTGACCTGAAGCTTCCAGTTCTTATTGACTACACCATGCACTATTCTAAATAGTTTGTGTTCTGCCAAAGTCCTCCAAAAGAAAGTGTACATACGGCGACATGAATATATATTTGACGCTGACCTAAACCCCCATGTATTGTCTCAATGGGAGATTGTTATCAAATAAGTTATCTCCCAAATTGTTTATTGAAAGATTAAGTCGAAACTTTTAGTCATTATAGAGGCCAGTTTTGTACAACAGAGGGCTTAAGTAGAAATCATGACAACCTAAATCTTTTGCCTAAAGGTGGCTGCTTGGATCAATAAATTGTTTAATATACCCTAAAACTTGCGCCCAAAGGGCGTGCCGAAAATGGAAATGGCAGGAAATGAAACTGCCAGAAGGTATTTGAAGAGGAATTTGATATTTAATAAATTTTCAAATCCCCCTTTGCAATTTCAATTCTTTTTTCAGATCCTCGGTATGTTGTACATTTTTTCAGGTGCCCCCTGAAATCCCCTGCCCCCCTGAGGTGTTTGTGAATGCAGCCTTATCTGACAAGCTTTCCATTCACGACAAAAGAGCTAATAATTTGATAATTATGATATTTACTGTCCCTTAATTATATTATGTAAGTGTAAAATTCGAAACACGTGACTCTGGCAGGAGGGGCGCTGAAAATGAAAAGGCTGGGATGCCGGGTGATAACGTCTGAGGATATTTTCTTTTGTATAAGCTTCCTATCTTTCTTCTGTCATGCCATCTGTAGCAGATGTTGGCTGTGAATTTTATGTATTATTTTCATAATTTTGTTTTCATACCAAAGTTAGCGTGTGTAAACGTGCTAATTGAAAGACGTTTATAGAAGCATCAGTGCTCGCTGATTTGGACCATGCCTACACACTTTAACAGGCTGAATAATAAACGGGTGCTGCACTCACAACATGGCGCCCCATGATGGAAAAGTACAAAAGACACAGTATTTCAAGCACAAATACATCATGATCATACCAGAAACAAGCATGGTTCCATCATAGACCCTCGAGGGTCTATGGTTCCATTTACTTGAACGTACAATACACGATGGCCAACATTTTGTTATAGTAATCTTTATTTTCTGTCACGTGATTAGGCTTTGAAAATAGTTGGAATCTTAAATTATGTTAAAACGTTTGAATTTACATGCCTCTTTCGACACTTATGACAGTGATATATACTTTCGCAGTCTTTAAAGGGTCTTATTCAAAGAAAGGTCTTGGAAAGCTGATTCACAGCTATTGGGGCTTTAAGGATATCTACTAGGATTGTTTGATGAATTCGTCCACATCACCTACAAATTGTTACGCCGTATGAATTATTTTACTGCAGAGTTCTGAAAAGCACATTGTTCGGTAACACCAAAAACAGATCTGAAATTAAAACTGCAAGTAGTGTTCTTGGGAATAAAGTAATTGTCACGGTTGCCATATGAATAAATTATAGCATAAGCTAGGGATCCAAGGAAGTATGGTAGTCAAAAGTGATTGACGATCATCCAAAAACTTTAAATTGGGAGAAACATTTGCCATACTCTTCATACGAGCTTACGTTGCCCATTATTAGTTCCAGAGACCAGCTCTGGAACTGTTAGTTTTTGCTCACTTTCCTTCTTTCTTTCTTTCTTTCTTTCTTTCTTTCTTTCTTTCTTTCTTTCCGGTAGTACTGTCATAGAACATGCTATACACAAATTTTACCCAAATTACCCAGAATGCATTGCGACACGCTTATGACGTTATCGCTCAGCTCGGACGGGTTTTACGGGCATTTCTTGCGTGTTTATTTATTTGTTTTTTATTTTGCATTGCTCAACTATCATATTGCGTTCAGCTATTAATAATTCTAGCTTTCTTACGCTTTGTTTTTTGTTGCTTTTTGATTTTATTTTTCTCTAAATACTCGCCGTACGTGGCGCTATACTGTTTCGCCCGAATGCTAATGACATAACAATGGCGGCGGTACGATCGCGTCGCTCGCATAGAGAGATAAAAGTAGCCTTTCCATAAGTTTACAAGCGCGGCTGGGCACATCGTGTACCTAGGCAAGGTGGGTGTGCTCGAAAACGAAGATCAATGCAAAATTTGGATTCAAAATCGGCTGTTTTGGCGGAGAAACTGCCCGCCGTATTTCTGAGGAGCCACCAGCGGTTTTTCCCATATCAGTCTGCGAGGCCGTTTAACGCCGGTAACACAGCCCTGCCATGCAGAGCTAGGCATTCATAGTCAACTGTCTGTCACCGCACCGGCACATGCGGCATGCGTTGGCTGCACGTAAAAGCAACTCAACTTTCCAAGATCAAACGGTCAGTATCTTGTGAAAACAGCGACATAGCAATGGAAATTGTTTTAGTCTGTGCTTTTAATCAAATGAAAATGCATGTGGCCTCGGTTTTCAATTTCAACGGCCTAGGTCCGATGTTTCCTCTCGTCTGATCATCGTCGTAAACCACACGCCTCTTTACGGCAACAACTCAGCGCTACCCGTCAAGCGATTGATTTTTGCGTAGGTCAGCGGAGCGAAAATTATTGCTCTGGCTCGCGAGAATGTCGTCTGATATACATTTCCGTGCGCTGTCGCCCCGTATGTATCTGTTGCATTTTTACCGTACAGGTACATGTAGGCATTTGTAATCTGTGTACTGTAATTCCCCGGACTGCCTTGCTTTATGGCTGCAATAGGTACGTGCTTGAATGTTAAATTCCAAAGCACTCTTTCATTCTGCACCTATCTTTGTCACACATTCTCTTGTTTTTTTCCGCTGCTCTGGTCTCTGGAACTTCGCTTTTGCTTGCAAATGCTTTCTAGTTTGATTTGATTTTAAATCATACCTGTCACTCTTCCTACACGCTTCGACAAAAGTATTGTGAGTACGCCTGGCCCACATCCAATGTCCAGTACAGTGTCTTTCTTATCCAATGGCAGGGCTTGAGAAATTACTTCCATGCACTGTAAGGCACCTTTGGACGCCATGGCATTATACGTCTTCAAGCGGTCGAAATTCATCGTCTTGATTGCGTGACTTGTGTTGTCTGGTGCTAGAACGTTAACGAATAAAAAATAAACTTTGTATGTTGCACAAAAACAACCCAAAACACAAAAGTGCAGAAAATGAGAGGTTTGAAGGATTAATGGCCTTGGCATCACCTGCCATGATTAATACCCATGACCCATCTCACGTTCCATACGCCATCTTACATTATGAGGTTCATGGATCAAGTTGTGATAATAAAAACAAAAGCATCACGTAATGTTTGTGACGCCGTCCGATGCGTTTTGCGTAACGTTAATTACTTGCAGTTAACAAATTTTAAATGGTTTCAAATCCTTGTGGAGCTTGCATTGGGATCATCGTGTTTATTTATTATTAATTCACGCGCACATTTGCAACATGTTAGGGAGTCATGTTATAAAGTCACATTAATTTTACATTGTGAAGGTCATATTTCCAAAGCAAATATAAGGTTATTACGTTTAATGTCACATTCGCATTCTGAAGGTCATTTTTCCATAACCAAATATATTGCCTTTCAAGTTTCCATAAGCAAAATATTGCCTTTATAAGCGGGTCACTAGACTCATTCGTCAGTCTGTTTTATTTAGCAGCAGTTTTGATGCCCGTCCAGCTTTCAGCCGCCAGCCGTACGTACGACGTTGGGTATTCCCGGCGTTTCACAGCCTCCCGGGCCGTATCGCGGAACAAACAGCATCGTACGCACGGCTACCGTTATGCAAGCTTCCACCCGCCAGCGTTTGATGCCATCTAGCCTGCAGCTTCCAGCCTGTATGATCGTTGTTGCCGTTCAGCCATCAGCCTTCCCAATTTGCAGCATCGCAGATTATGGCCAAGCAACAGCCGCAACCACACAGGACAGCTTTCAATTCAAACAGCTCTATAGGGCTATAGGGCCGTTCAGAATTGACCTTCATGTTCATTAATATCCAAAAATAAAAATTTGTCTGCATTTTTGATTACGCTTTTAAAAATTATGTATGCAAGTATGACGAAAATTCATCTTAGTTGGCGATTGCTAGTGTAAAACTGAATACTAAAGACACATTCACGACTCAGACTAGAAGCTACACAAACAGCCACGCTTGCAACATTGATAAAATTTGTCCGCACTTCAAGCAGCAGTGTCCGATGTTGCGCGCGTGCAGCTATATTTAACAAACCTGTAACGGTGAACAGTATTAAACACTTCCAACTTCCAAGACTGCCGAATGGACAACAGACTGACGTTAACATGGAGACGCCAGAAAACCAAACACCCCAGAGTCGAGAACACTGATCGAAGAATTGATACAGGTCCTAAAACCTCACCTGAAGTACGAAAATGGGCAATCAACAACAGCGACTCAGGTCCTGAGTTCAATTTTAGCAATTTATTTTTGGCCGAGTCCACTGACAAGGTTGTATCAACAGCCAAGGTCCCTATTGTTATGCGCGTGGCAATAGCAAAGGTAGCTATTGCTAAGTCTGGTTCCCTGACACATTTCTACCGTAAACATGGCCAGGGTTCAAAATTAGCGGTAGTCCCGCGTCCACAGACTACCAACGTTTCCCTTGGGCTACCAAAATCCATGAAATGGTAGCCCACATGGACTACCAAAGCCTGGGACATGAAGTTCAGTCAGTACTTGGAATGTCATGTCCGTTCCATCACTTTTGGACGAGCAAAATGCAATCAAACCCAGCCGGACATAGAAAGGCGAAACTGTTTATTTATTTATTTATTTATTTATTTATTCATTATTATACTGGTTAGCTCCTCCAGTCAAAATGTACTTATTTCCAGGGAGGACTATGACTTTGTTATGCAAATTACAAAGACGACATGCGGTGGAACTTCGAAACAATTTTGTCGAGGTCTGAACTGATGTAATTGTATGACAGGCATAGGAAATGATAGCCAATGAAAACACATTTTCACTGTATTTTGATCATAATGTGTCTATCACAATTACACGAATATTATGCCCCCTCCGTAGTCCATGGTCTATATTTAGTCATGCTTCAGTATGTCTAATGCATGTGCTGAGAAGTCACGGTAGTTGTCATGACATTTGCATACAACTCTGAGAATGAAACCAAGAGTCCACCAACCTTTGCTGAGTCCGCCAGGACCCGACCAAGGTTTACATATAACGAAGTGCCGATCAAGTTGAAACGGTTACCCACGTAAACTTGAGTCATAGTTATTGACTTTAACTACAAGCTAACACAACCTTACAAGTTCGTCATGCATATTACAGTCGGCCGGGAGTCTCGCGAAAAAGATCGGGAATATCTTCACGTGATTTACCATTCTTTCGCATGTGAAAGGTTTCCTAAAGCACGGAGACGTTTCTATGTTATCAACACATGTTGAGGTTTTGCTGAGGTGACAAACCAACCCGTATTCAACGTTATGAGACGATCCCCCGCGAGCCGGGCATAACTAGCTATTGAAACAGACTGGTATGCAAATTAAGGATATCAATGATCTCAGAGAGGTCAATTCAGACTTTCCACATAAAGCAAATATATAATGAGGCAGGCCTGAGGGAAGACAAAGTTCAGATTTTTATCATGTGCTTTTAAGAAGGAGCAATTTAATGCGTATTCCATGCGTTTAATGTTTGAAGTTTAAAATTAAAACACATGATTCATGCTCGATAGTTTTGTCCTATTTGGTATAATGTCCAATGATAACGATATGTTTAGTTTAGAGCGATACACTTTGCTTTGTAAGGGGTATACTCTTAAAAGGTCACTGAAGGTGCAGGTGAACAGGGCTGTGATTGTCCGATGTCGCTTTCTCAGTGAACGCAGGGCAGACCTGAAATGGTTCACTTGAAAATGAGAGACCGCCAAGCACCGATCGTCCGATATTCGATTCCATAAACTTCATTTCTTTTCATAATTTGAACTTATTTCACATTAAGTCTACATCACACTTTTTTTTCTGTAAAGTTGACTAGTCATTTGGTTGTTACATTGAAAAAAAGTCACGATTGACTGCCAGGCAGCCAACCCTATCATTCATACATGTGGTATCATCCAACTTAGTTTGGCGCCGTGGCAAGTAGTAAAATTATTGTGTCCGTTGGCATTGCGCCACAGATTGCGCCGATAAAAGCACACATGCAGCTATAAACTTTGTCAGCACTTCAAGCAGCAGTGCCAGATGTCACGCGCGTGCAGCTATATTTAACAAACCTATTACGCCACGGTGAACAGCACTATTAAACAGTTCCAAGACTGCCTAGTGGACTAAAGACTGATAATAGGTATGTTGGCGCTAAAACTAACAGTACACCCCAGAGTCAGAGAACACTAGTCGAAGAAGTTGATACAGGTCCTTAAACCACAGTTACGTGTTGGCCGATACACAGCGGTCGCTGTTGTAGCATTAGAAAAACCTCTTTATCTAATGCATACCACGGCCGCCGCTGTGTATTGAAGCACACGTAACAGTGCCCGAAACCACCTGAAGTACGAAAATGCACAGGCATTCCACTCAATGCAAGCAAACCGTCACTGATGCAACCGGTAACGGTTTGTTTGCATTAAGTCGAATGTCTGTGCAAAATTGAGCGACCGACAACGACCCTAATATACCCCCATTACGATGATGGCACGGTTAGCAGCAGTCGTTACTATAAAGTCCATACGGCATACGCCTTATAAAAGCCGAACACATAAAATCACAGGCTATCGAACCAATATAAATGAACAAAAGTAAGTCAATGAATAAACCAAACAATTCAAACCTAGAAATGTCTCCTGCCCTGTGTACAATCTTGCCAAACTGTACGGGTACGGTCAACATGCCCTTCCTCCAAACAGGCTGTCGGCGATAGCGGGTGTACCCCACACGTCATCTACATTGTTTACTGTACAGTGTACGTGCATAGTAATCTAATTCAGGATCACATTTTTATTAAAAATTAACTAACATGATACTGATAAAGGTCTTATTCACTGTTTAAACAATGTGAGCTCAACATCTGTACCAACTTTCATGAAATTTGATGAAGTATATCATGACATATCAGCCTAATTATGAAAACATATGAGATATGTAAATTAGCATTTAACTGAATTGATACCGCTACATATTTTGCATGCCATTACACTACTGCCAGATCAATATCTCAACCACGTTTCATTAATTTTGATGCAGTATATCTAGGCATATCAAACTAATTAGGAAAGTTCATTAAATATGCATATTGAAAATCAACTGACATGACACTGATAAACGTCTTTATTCACTATTAAAGCAATGTGAGCTGAACAGCTGTACCAAGTTTCATGAAATTTGATAAAGTATTTCTTGACAGAACTGCCTAATTACTAAAAATTATTCAATGTGCGAATCAGCAGTTAATTGACATGACACTGCAAAATGCCTATGCATGCTATTACTATACTAAGAGATCAACATCTGTACAACGTTTCATCAAATTTGCTGAAGCATTTCTACACATATCACAATTATTTTGTAGAAACAAAGCCACGTAAGAGAAGTTACTCTGAAGAGCTTAATGTCCTTTTAGTATATGTTTCATTCGAATACTACAATTGATTACTTTACTGTAAGATTTCAAGTATCAAAGACAGAGTTGATAATACAAGTGAATAAGAGTGTTAGGGCGTCTATTTAGTGTCACTAAAAATGAGTGCTTTATAAGACCTGTATCGATAGGGATTTCATCTGCTTCTGCGTCATTTAAGAACTCATTTGTTTATTATTTCATGGCGACTGCAACAATAATAGAAGTTGTCATATTATATCCTTCATCGTCTTTGAAGCCATTATCTATCACATACTTGACAGCCTCTTCTACGTATTCTTCCTTTTTATCTTCTGGAAATCTTCCTAGTTGATCCATGAAGTTTGGGTAATATACTGTAAGACAGATACGATTTCTTGTTTTGTAAAACTGACTAAAAATTGTGTATTTTTTGAGCTTCCAATCTCCTATAACTTTCTCGCTAATTGATCATATAAAAAATTCTGTAGACAAATACATCTGTGACATACTATCAAGTTCACCTAAATATTATTCCTACAAATGTATTGTATGCAGTGTACTTGCATAAAGGGTTTTGTCACAGTTCAGTCTGTGGTCGTCTGGCACGTGACAGTTGTAAATTGTTTTTTTCTTTGCAGCACAGCCCCCAAGGAGACAGAAATAGGTCATTATAATCTAACGGTGAATAGAGACCCCATGTGAAATCGACGGCTTCAACGGCGATAGAGCCCTTTTACATTGGTCTTAGAAAATTGTGGAGCTACCAGTTTGGTCTAAGGTTATAACTGGATTCTTCTGCTTCTGACGAAGAAAATGTCCATGAAGAAAATGTGTCACTGTTTGTTGCACAATTCCGTCACTAAATGTGTCCGCGTGTTGATATTGATCTATATTATTATGTGAGTCACGGAACATATTCTATATAACATATTCAGCTACTTTGGCCGTCTAAAGCTGTTTACTCAAGGGTATTTTTCCAGCTAGGGTTTTATGGTAATTTGCCTTCCTGACATCAGACAAATGCCGATGGTGGTCTTTGCCCAAAAATTAAGAAGTCAGACATAAACAGAGTCCTATACAATGTCACGACACATGACAAGTCGGCCGATCAACTAATTCCACCGATATCAATTTTAAGCATGAAGTTTGTTGTAATTTTCCCGAACCTTTGGACGATCAGTATGGACAAGTAGGTCCAAAACAATGTTTTAACTAAATTTACTCGTAGACCGTGGGAAGAATTGACATAGGACAATTTGTCAAAAAGGTCAGCTGAATAGTCCCTGTACCGTTAAAGCAGCCAGTCAAAAATATCTTACCATATCAATGAAAGGAAATTCGAAGTCTGTAAGTTACCTTTTGCTTCATCATAAGTCATTGGTAATTTGGTTACGTCCAATCTACAATGGATGTCTTTAAAACCAATACTCAACAGCATTTCTTTGTAATCTTCAGGACTTCCCTTGAATGGATAGTAGGCATACTTATAACCCTGCAAAATACAGAAGAAAAGTAGAAGGCTTAAGGAGCGGAAAATGCTAAGGCGACAGGTAAAATTGCTCCCAAACTAGCAATTCTCTTTTTTTGAGAGATTAGAGTAACAAAAATATTACAGAAAGTTACTTTCTCACATTCCTGGCCGCTGGGAGAGCGGGATCGACAGTGCTGGAAAAATCGATCCCATACTCTCAAAAACCTTCCCACACTTGCAGTATATATTACACGAGCTCTGATTGGATGATAAACAGCCTTTCGTTCAACGCGCAAAATATTATCCTATGGCACGATGAATAACGTACGGACCGGAACTACAAAATAAGCAGGTCAGAGTACGAGGGCAGACAACAGCGTTGTCGCGATTTTAGATCATGTTGTACGTCATTGGTGAGAGACTCACAAAAGCGGCCGAACATTCCGTGAACATAGGCCACTTGGAACATATAGCAATTTTTTCTGTTGGACATCTCGTCTGTAGCAAAAGTTGAAGTATCGGCAGTGGAACTCGCCACGAAGTTTGCGTTAGTGACACAGAATATTAGATGGCCACGAAGTAGGATATTCGCTGATACAATTAAACATTCAATGTTTCCAGTGTGAATTTAACGCATTTTGTGGTCATATGAGAAAAAGATTCTCACACACCAAGGACCTGGGATCAGATTTCTCACATTCTTAGGGGATTTTGCAGCTATGCCCACTGAGGTTTATCCTATTGTCGACTGTCCTCTCACCTAATGAACTGTATTTTCCCTAACTCATAAACATAGTTACAATAAACATTATTTCATTTTAATATTAATGCAGTTGTTAAGACTAATTCGATTCAATCATATTTTTATACAAATGAACAAGAAAGTTTACTTATTCTGGGACTCATATGAGGGATTTTACAAAATCAAATTTCTTATTCATATGAGAAATTGACTGTTGTAAGAAATATACATACGGTAAGAACTTTTTAAGAGATTTTATGACCACAAATGGGAAAAATTGCCACCAAAATACATATATGATATTTCACCAAAATTTGAACATAACTGACAAAGGCTAAACCTAGGATCATGTATACCAAGTTTCAAAGCAATGGGATAAGTATTACCTTCATAAACGGTTTCCACTTTGGACTAATGTAGCTGCCGAGAGCGCTTAAAGTATCGACAACGTCAGGATTTTCTTGTGTCATATTCAGGAAACACAGACCACCTGGTGTCAGACTCTGGTATATACCTTGCAATGTCGCCTTGGAATCCTTCATCCAGTGTAAACAGTAATATGCGATAACTTTGTCAAATGCCTGGCTGTACTCTTTGTACGTTGTCAATTTTGTGGCGTCACCGATGCTGTAACTGATGTTCTCGGTCAGGTTCTTCTTCTTAGCTTCTGCGATCATCTCAGACGACTCGTCTGAGACATCAAAAGCTATATATGAAATAAACATTTAGAATATAATATATCATATATATGCAATATCAGAAGAGAAACAATTTAAGAAAGTAACAAAAACTCAACCAACTGTAAATGCTTTTTAAGTACATCATAATAGGGGTATCTTAAGGACCCTACAAATCCACTAGGAAGTTCTGAGACCTGCGGTATCGGGGAACTATTTGAGCCAAAATTCATAAATTAGCCCCAAAATTTTACGCATGCAAACTTAACAGTAATTTAAAAATACTGATTGAGGTATAATCCATAGGAATCTCCACACAGTTCACATCATTTTGACAGGGTTTGAAAATTAACTTATTTTATATCATCACACTAGGGCTGAGCCCATGCGCTCGCGCAGCGATGTAAAATAATCGCAATCATACCAATCCATAATCCAATGACAGTAGGTCAGAATTCGCAAGACAACGTTATAGTTGTAAACATAGACACAAAACAGCACAGAACAGACAGTAAATAGACGGTACACAAACAAAGTCATATTCATGAAAGAAAGATATATGGACCTCTGGCCAGAAGACCAAGTGTTTGTAGTAGGAGGTTTTGGATAAAGAAATTTTTAAGATATTCCTCTTCGTCTCAGGTGTTGATAGCCTCGTGCTAGCCAGCGTGCGGTAAGCTCGCTGAGCTGAGACCGACTACTCAGCGCTGCAGTATACTTTGTCCGCTGGCGGTGACTGGGGCAGTGACCCTTGACATGAGTGTGGTCCCCAGGCTTTCTACCGCTGGCATGGCTTCGCTGTACTAACGCGAAAGAGGTAAGGTATGCGCCATTCTATCCATGGCCGTGATTGGACTTCAAAGTGGAACATGTTGATTGGCTACGAAAATTTCACAGTGAGCAGTCTGCTCCTATTTCTGACGACACACTTAACTTTATTTACGTTTTCATCCTGAAACAGATTGATTTTTTGAAGGCTTGTGTTGATGGTGACTGCCTTGCCTTGTTGCTGAGTGACTGCAAAGGTCGCAGTGATTTCGAACATTCTTGCCTGACATCACGTGCCATGCGCGCAAGCCATTTTGTCCCAAATCTGGGCAAAATGGTTGGCGCATACCTGACCCTTTTCGTTTTCACAGCGCAGTCAGCAGTAGAAAGGGGGGCAGGGAACAAGACTACCCGTGACACAAGATGACTGCCAGCTCGCGTGCAGTTTCGCGCACGGCTGATGCTATCGAACAAAATATATGGGTACTTTTTTATTTATATTATAATTTTTAAAGTTAATTTAGTAGTTGCATAATTCCATTGCTTGCATAATTTTGCTCGAAATAGAAAAAGATCGAAACTGGGCCGTGACGTACGATGACGCGATCACGTGAATCATGGGATTACAATGGCAGCGACCATGCCGTCTTATCGTTCTGTACTGATGCTTGCGGCTACCTTCGACGGCCCGCTGCGCGAGCTACTAACATCTGAATAGGAGAAATCACTGGAAACTCAAAATCACATTTGAGAGCTATCGGTCAGACGATTTCAGAGAAGATGCTTTTAACAAAAGTGTGCAAACGAATTAAAAGAATTTAGACTTGCAAAGTCCGTCAACATCTGAACAAATCCAAGTCAGGATATCCCCAGAGACTCGTTCGCTAAATGCTCAAAGTTTTCTATCGAGTGGTTTGAAAAGAAATGTTGACGGATTACGCCAGACATAGAGTGAGATCCACTTAGGCTGCATTCAAAAACACCTCTTGTGCCGGAGATTCCCAAGATTTTTGTCGAATACCCCCCTAACAAACTTACAACGTGTTCAAGCCCCCCATATAACTTGCTATAATTTTGAAGTCCCCCCAAAAGTAAGGCAAAATGTGGCCGATATAGTGCTTCGTCCAAAAATATCAAATCATAATACATGGGAGTCTATTGGGCAAACTATTAACATTTGTCCTATAAAAACAAGCTACATGCATTTCTACATTTGTATGTGTGCTGTAATTTATATAAATATTCTTTGCTTGAAATGGCAGATAAAAAGTTCATGTATGTACAAAAAATTTGATTTTTGGATTTCATCAATATTCTTAATTCACTATACATGGTAGTCTACAAGAAAACTATGAACGCGTATTCTCCAATATAAAACTAGCAACATATTTTCATCTATAGACCTTTGATAACTGGCATAAGTGTAATTGATTGGCAAAGGGTGTTTACAAGTGCATATGTGTACAAGAAATTTGATTTTGGAATTTCACCGAAAATATTCATCCACTATACATGACAAAACTTTTAATAATTTTTTCTAAATTTAAAACTTCCGCATTATGGACCCTGAATAATTGACATAATTGTACTTGATGAGAGAGTAGGTGGTTACAAGTCCATGCGTGTGCAAAAATTGCATTGATTTTGGTTATTTCACTGAAAATGTTGATCCACTATACATTGCAGTCTATGAGGAAACTATGAATAATTGTTTTACAAGACAAACTCGGTAAATCTGCGTATTTATGTGCGCTTGATTATCGATATTAATTTACTTGATCAGACCGGGCTGGTTACAAGTTCATATGTATGCAAGAAATTTGATTTTGGAATTTCACCTAACTGTTGATCCACTAAACATTGTAGTTTATTGGGAAACTATGAATAATTTTTTACAATACAAAACTCGGTAAATCTGTGTATATGTTCGCTTGATTATTGATATTAGTGTACTTTATCAGACTAAAGAGGTTACAAGTGCATGTGTATGCAAGAAATTTGATTTTGGAATTTCACTGAAAGTGTTGATTCACTAGACATTGTCGGCTTTGCCTGTGGAAACTACAAAAAACACATAATTTATCATCTTCCAAATTGTTATTCAAAGGTTGTGTGACCTGAAGCTTCTAGTTCTTATTGACTACACAATGCACTATTTTAAAAGTTTGTATTCTGTCAAAGTCCTCCAAAAATGTACATACGGCGACATGAATATGTACTTGAAACTGACCAACCTAAATGTATTGTCTCAATGGGAGAATGTTATCAAATAAGTCATCTCCCAAATTGTTTATTTAAAGATTAAGCGAAACTTTTAGTCATTATAGAGGCCAGTTTTGTAACAGAGGGGTTAAGTAGAAATCACGACAACCTAAATCTTATGCCTAAAGGTGGCTGCTTGGATCAATAAATTGTTAAATATACCCTAAAACTTGCGCCCAAAGGGCGTGCCGAAAATGGAAATGGCAGGAAATGAAACTGCCAGAAGGTATTTGAAAAGGAATTCGATATTTAATAAATTTTCAAGTCCCCCCTTTGCAATGTCAATTTTTGTTTTTCAGATCCTTGGTATGTTGTACATTTTTTCAGGTGCCCCCTGAAATCCTCTGCTCCCCCCCCCGAGGTGTTTGTGAATGCAGCCTTATCTGACAAGCTTTCCGTTCAATAGAGCAAATAATTTGATAATTATGATATTTACTGTCCCTTAATTATATTATGTAAGTGTAAAATTCGAAACACGGGACTCATGCAGGAGGGGCGCTGAAAATAAAAAGGCTGGGATGCCGGGTGATAACGTCTGAGGATATTTTCTTTTGTATTGTAACGCCCCTCCCTGTAGAGATTGTATCTTGAAGCGTCCCTCACGTGGCCAAGGCGTGTGAAGGTCATTGACTCAGATCGTACAAGAAGCAGATAAGAGATAGTGTGATAGTTTAATTAATTATTGGTTAAGATTTCAATGAGAACAATCGAGAATGGGATATTCCATGGTGTGATCTTATTTAATCTTAAGAAACAATCAAAGACTGGCGGGAAAATTACCACGTGATAACTTTTGTAATTATGTAAGTTTGAAGATGTATTTAACTTTGTAGAGAGTTTGGACTGAGACTTGGGATCAGACCTTGGACGGTAACGTTACTGTCGCCATCTTGCAATAAAGTACAAGTTGTGTTAAATCTACATCTTGGTGTGTCAGCTTCAGTTACTGAAAGCATTACGATCCAGACTGGTACCTCTCAACTCGTAATTCCCCGAACTACGAGCGCAACAGTATAAGCTTCCTATTTTTCTTCTGTCATGCCATCTGTAGCAGATGTTAGCTGTGAATTTTATGTATTATTTTCATGATTTTATTTTCATACCAAAGTTAGCTTGTGTAAAAGTGCTAACTGAAAGACGTTTATAGAAGCATCAGTGCTCGCTGATTTGGACTATGCCTACACATTTTAACACTGTCAGGCTGAATAATAAACGGGTGCTGCACTCACAACATGGCGCCCCATGATGGAAAAGTATAAAAGACACAGTATTTCAAGCACAAATACATCATGATCATACCAGAAACAAGCATGGTTCTATCATAGACCCTCGAGGGCCTATGTTTCCATTTACTTAAACGTACAATACACGATGGCCAACATTTTGTTATAGTATTCTTTATTTCCTTTGTCACGTGATTAGGCTTTGAAAATAGTGGGAATTTAAAATTATGTGAAAACGTTTGAATTTAGATGCCTCTTTACACACGTATGACAGTGTTATATACTTTCGCAGTCTTTAATGGGTCTTATTCAAAGAAAGCTCTTGGAAAGCCGATTCACAGATATTGGGGCTCTCTGGTAGGATTGTTTGATGATTTCTTCCATATCACCTACTCATATCAAATTGTTTACTCCGTATTAATTATTTTACTACAGAGTTCTGAAAAGCCCATTGCTCGGTAACAACAAATTCAGATCTAAAATTAAAACTGCAAGTAGTGTTACTGGGAATAACGTAATTGTCAGGTTGCCATATGAATAAGTTATAGCATAAGCTAGGGATCCAAGGAAGTATGGTAGGTCAAAAGTGATTGACGATCATCAAAAAATTTTGGGAGAAACATTTGCCATGCTCTTCATACGAGCTTACTTTGCCCATTATTTAATTTGATTTAAATCATACCTGTCACTCTTCCGACACGCTTCGACAAAAGTATTGTGAGTACGCCTGGCCCACATCCAATGTCCAGTACAGTGTCTTTCTTATCCAATGGCAGGGCTTGAGAAATTACTTCCATGCACGTTAAGGCACCTTTAGACGCCATGGCATTATACGTCTTCAAGCGGTCAAAATTCATCGTCTTGATTGCGTGACTGTGTTGTCTGGTGCTAGAACATTAACGGATAAAAAATAAACTTTGCATGTTGCACAAAAAACACAAAAGTGCAGAAAATGAGAGGTTTGAAGGATTAATGGCCTTGGCATCACCTGCCATGATTAATACCCTTGACCAATCTCCATACGCCATCTTACATTGTGAGGTTCATGGATCAAGTTGTGATGATAAAAACAAAAGCATCACGTAATGTTTGTGAAGCCGTCCGATGAGTTTGCGTAACGTTAATGACTTGCAGTTAACAAATTTTAAATGATTTCAAATCCTTGTGGAGCTTGCATTGGGGATCATCGTGTTTATGTATTATTTATTCACGCGCACATTTGCAACATGTTAGGGAGTCATGTTATAAAGTCACATTAATTTTACATTGTGAAGGTCACATTTCAAAAGCAAATATAAGCTTATTACCTTTAATGTCACATTCGCATTGTGAAGGTCATTTTTCCATAACCAAAAATATTGCCTTTCAAGTTTCCATAAGCAAAATATTGCCCTTATAAGAGGGTCACTAGACTCATTCGTCAGTCTGTTTTACTTAGCAGCAGTTTTGATGCCCGTCCAGCTTTCAGCCGCCAGCCGTGCGTACGATGCTGTGTATTCCCGGCGTTTCACAGCCTCCCGGGCCGTATATCGCGGAACAAACAGCATCGTACGCCCGGCTACCGTTCTGCAAGCTTCCACCCGCCAGCCTTTGATACCGTCTAGCCTACAGCTTCCAGCCTGTATCGTTGTTGCCGTTCAGCCACCAGCCTTTCCAATTTGTAGCATCCCAGATTATGGCCTAGCAATACCCGCAACCACACAGGACAGCTTCCATCAGCTTAATAGGGCTATAGGGCCGTTCAGAATTGACCTTCATGTTCTCGCATTAATATCCAAAAATAGAAATTTGTCTGCATTTTTGATTACGCTTTTAAAAATTATGTATGCAAGTATGACGAAAATTCATCTTAGTCGGCGATTGCGAGTGTAACACTGAATACTAAAGACACATTCACGACTCTGACTAGAAGCTACAAAAACAGCCACGCATGCAACATTGATAAAATTTGTCCGCACTTCAAGCAGCAGTGTCCGATGTCTCGCACGTGCAGCTATATTTAACAAACCTGTAACGGTGAACAGTATTAATAATAAACAGTTCCAACTTCCAAGACTGCCAAATAGGCACAGACTGATGTTAACATGGAGAGGCCAGGAAACCTAACACCCCAGAGTCGAGAACACTGATCGAAGAAGTTGATACATGTCCTGAAACCTCACCTGAAGTACAAAAATGGGCAATCGACAACAGCGACTTAGGTCCTAAGTTCAATTTTAGCAATTTCTTTTTGGCCGAGTCTATTGACACGGTCGTGTCAATAACCAAGATCGCTATTGCCATGCGCGTGGCAATAGCAAAGGTAACCATTGCCCAGTCTGGTTCCCTGACACATTTCTACCGTACGCATGGCTATCATTGGTCAATAGTACGAGTGCAGTAATTGCGTTGGATTTATTTCCAACTTTGAGCTACCTTCGAATTTAGGTTTCGTATGCCCGAACCAATCATCTTATGTCGACATAGAATGATAGACGAAAAATTATTTATTTTGAGTCATTGTCGTACATGCCAAAGGTCGCCATGGTCACCCGGTCACGTAATAGAAAAAAAAATCATAGACGATAACCGGCATTTCACCAATACATATAGAAGAACAGAGTCACCGACTTAAGAGTGAAGCCGTGCCAACAACTTCAGCGTTCAATGTTTCGTCATTTCCGAGCGTGCCTCTGTACATATATGCTAAACACATGATCTTGTCAGGTGACTTATCAGGCTCATAAATATGCAGTCGAAATTCTGACCGAAATATTAGCCCATACCTATAAAAAGCCAAACATTGCAATATTCTTGAAACACCTATTTTCTTGTTATAAAAACCATTTTCTTTTTGTAGAAACAATTTTCTTTTTGTAAAAACCCATTTTCTTTGCGTAAAAACCTATTTTCGTTTGTAGAATCGCTTTTCTTCGTGTCAAAAAAAATATTTTTTGTAAAATCTATTTTGTGTAAAATCCTAATTTCTTTGTGAAAAAAACCTTGTGTAAAATCCTAATTTCTTTGTAAAAAAAAACTTTTATAAAATACATTTCCTTTTTGTGAAAAATTTCTTTGTAAAAAATATTTCTTGTAAAATGTATTTTCTTTTTGTAAAAAAAATCTTTCTGAACCTATTTTCTTTTTGTACAAATCGTACAACCTTCATTCATGTTGGTGAAACCTATGCTTGTATTCCAAATCGGCCATTCGTATTGGTCACGTGTCACACTTATTTGTACTTGTCCAGCTCAGTTTTTCTAATTTTTATTTGAAATATCTTCTTTTATATTAATAAAATATTATAAGCAAGTTTTTGTCTGTAAAACTCTGATTTATGTTCGCAAAACCTATGCTTGTATTCCAAAACGGTCATTCGTATTGGTCATGCTAACTTCGAACTAAAGATAGGGTTTTGGTCAAAGGTTATTTGCAGATGCCATCAAATTGTGCTATTTGTGTTAGCGGTCTGCTCTGCTATGCTCACCTTCGCTTGCCAAGGTCTCGTGTCAGGGCACCGGGCAGCTGGATGCTCTCCGATGCGGTAGTTAGTGGGAGACTGAATTCGAAGTAACGGACATCCGTGCAAGGGGCCGATGTGCTACGCGCGGTTAAGGTTTCGCGTGGCCATTATTTCTTTTAGCATCATATTCTAATTTTTCAAGAGAATTTCGTCTTATCACAGGTGTTGGAGTCTACTGATTGTATCATTACGTTGAAAGAGACAGTTTCACAGTGGGACATATAAGAGACTGGACGTAAATTAGCAGGGGGCGGGGGATTTTGGGGAGGGCCACAATTTTTGGAACCTCTGTTTGGGAAAGGGTCACAATTTTTTGAGCTCCTCTGAGGGAGAGGGTCACAAATTTTTGTGCAAGTTCTCTGTGCACTAAAAACAGAAAACAAATTGTTTGTAAAGACAATACGCATGCATGACATTACTAGCATACTGCCTTTTACTTCCTATTAAATGCTCATTTACAACTCTCCGTGTATCTCTTCCCCACCATTATCTTAAACAGGATTGTCTCTCTTTCGCTTTTCCTTTCGTTTCATGTTTGTTTCCTTGCGTGTTGTATCTGTTGTGTGAGCGTCCTGGTCGGTAATTAAATGCACATCGAATGGTAACACTTATTTACTTTTTATGAATTTTCACTTTATCACGTTGAAAATAATAGGTCTTCGCACGTATAAAAAACGGAGAAAATTGGCACTGTGGTTGAAACAGAAAAAAATCAGTGTGGCCTTTCTACAAGAACCCATAGCAGTGTACAAGATGTACAATTTTAGAAGGCTCAATTTAAAGGTCACTGTTTATTTGCTCACGGTACAAATAATAGCAAAGGAGTAATGACTATTATTAATTGCCCTGACTATTCTATCAAAGATATTTTTGCAGATGCTAATGGTTATCTCATGATTTCAGTGAGTATTGATGTGTGTCCATTTATTTTCCTAAACATTTACGCTCCAAATGATGAGAAAGAACACAGTGTCTTCATGAACACTATTTCAAATTTATTGGCACAGCATTGCTCTGATACATCTATTCCAGTAATAATTGAAGGGGATTTTAATTTTATTCATGATGTAAATTTTGACAGGTCAGGAGTAGACCTAAGCCCTGGAAATAGTACATGAGGAAAGTAGATGGAATCTTCACAGGTCATAATGTTATTGATATTTGGCGTGTTACTCACGGTGAAAACCAAGCTTTCCCATGGCGTAGATGACTACCCAGTTTAATTCAGAGCAGACTGGATCATTTTGTAATTTCTGATTTTCTGCAGCAAAATGTTAAAAAAATGGACATAGTGCCTGAATTAGCTTCAGACCATGCAGCTGTGTCTCTTGTTTTGCATGAAATCTTTCATCCACGTGGTCCAGGCCACTGGAAATTTAATAATAGTTAAACACAGGACGAAATGTATTCAACTTCATTGATAGAGAACATGGAAAGTGATGATTATGAGAATACTGATAAAATTGCTAGATGAGATTTCATTAAATACAAATTTCGAGATTACACAGCTGTCTTTAGTGAAAATAAGGCCATAAACAGAAGAAAAAAATCAAAGAGTTGGAGGAAAGAGTTAACTATTTAGGACAGATGTGTTCCGTTTCACCTAGTAAGCAGATATTTTTAGACAAGCCTAGACAAATTTTAGAAGTAATCAACCTTTTTTATTCCAACTTGTACAGCAAAGTAAACACAGAAGAAATTGAGATGAATAACTTCTTAAAAGATGATCTACCGCGGCCATGTCCAGATCAAAAACAGTTATGTGAAGGTCCTTTAACGCCGGGTGAAGTTTTTAAGATTGAAAATGAGCTTCCAAATAACAAGAGTTCACATAACCATGGTTTGACAAAGGACTTTTATATAGCTTTTTAGCCGGTTATTGGTGAAGTGGTCATTGATGCCTTAAATAGTGGTTATAATCGGGGACAATATTCAATATCACAGAGACACAGTATCATCAGCTTAATTCGGAAACCTGGTAGAGATCAACAGTTATTGAAAAATTGGAGGCAAATTTCACTTTTTAATTTGGATGTTAAACTGCATCTAAATGTTTGGCTCGACGTCTAGAAAAATGTCTTCTTCATCTTATTAGTGACAAAAAGTCAGCATTTGTAGAGGGTAGAAATATAAGTCACTATGTTCGCCTTATTGATGAAATGTTCTTTTACATTTGTTGAAAAGTCCATTCCAGCAATTTTGTTAGCTGTCGATTTTGAAAAGGCATTTGACACTGTGATTGGGGAGGTGGACCAAGGGGGCCTCAAAATGCCTGACCTGTTTATTATGAAAAAAGTTCAAAGGATTATAGTGATTAAGTGTTTCATTTGTAATACTTGTGTACATCCATAGAAAAATATAGTTTTACATAAACTGGAGATTCTAGGAGGGAAACTATTACTTAGGTGTAATTTTAATAGGAGTGTTTTGCCTGTGAGCTTTACATATTTTATGGGAGACTTTTTAGGTCTGGTCTGAGATCAACCACTTTAACCTCTATCAAGACCAAATTATCTGGAACAACAGAAAGATTGTAATTGGAGGAAACTCTGTTTTTACAAGACGTTCTTTGAAGTCGGAATTTATTTTATTTCAGATCTTTTTCGGGATCACGCGAGAATACCTCAAAATGAATTTGATCAAAGAGGTCTAACGTTAAATAATAAGTTGCAATTGATAGGGTTGAGTTGTACAATTCCAGCTTATTTGAAATACAAATGCACTTCGACTTTTACAGATGTTATTTACTTCCATATTCACAATGATGCATTTGTACTCGATTCGCCGTCATTAGCTCAATTAAGAAGTAGCCTACTTAAAAATTCTGTATTACAGGTATACTGTCACCAGTTTCAATTTTGACACTTACCATTGAAAGAGAAAATCTAACCAATCACAGATATTAAGCGGGTGGCCGATTTTTAAAAACAGCACCCTCACATGGGCATTTTGAATACCAAGGAACGCCCCTTTGACCATATATGGGCATATTTAGACTACAGGTGACTGTATACCTTTAAGACCTAATCTGAAATGAGTCTGGTATAATCATAAGACTTGCCTGATTTAGAATGGAGTAAAATGTATGAATTAAGTTTAAAACTTTCTATTTGTTGTAAAGTTAGAGAATTTCAGTTAAAATTGTTGGATAACATATATTATACACCAATCAAAAATTGCACCGATTTAACCCTACAAAATATCCTTCTGAACTTTGATATTTTCAGTAATTTTCCGGAATCAATAGAACACCTATTCTACAGCTGTATTTATACGATGGCCTTATGGTCAGAAGTTATACATAAAATGAGCAGATCACTTAAACTTGCTTCAACTCCATCAAAATTATGTATGATCCTTGGTTATCCAAGTGAAATTAATGCCATTAATTTTCTTTCTTTAAAAATTCGTAAATTCGCTTTACATCGCAAAGACCAAGGGAAAAGTTGAGTTTCATTATAAAAAGTGGTCACATTTTTTTTCTATAAATGAATAGTGACTTAAGAAGGTTTACCGACCAGTTTCTGTGTTGTACGTCTTTTTTGTGTTTGATTCTTCTTTGTTTTTCTTTTGTGAAATAAAAAGTATTACAAATGTAAACAGTAACAATGATCATATGTGGATGTTTCAACATTCTTCTGGGAGTAGAATAAGATGTTGCAATTGATATATAAAATAAAAATAATGAAGAAATAATAAACAGTTATCCTTACTGGTGTAATGACCTTTCATAATTAGAATGGCAGTCTAGATTGACTTGACATTTTCACCACTATATAATGGACCAGCCCTATTGTATTTGTAGTAAAGCTGGGTCTCTGAACAGGGAAAGAATGTCTGTAATTAGTTATCTATATCCAGAATGACAGAACTAAATCCAATGAAACTTGGAACACAACTTAAAATAAGAAGGCAACTTAAACAAAAAGTAGGAAGCAAAACCAAGGACGATAATCTAATCTTCATAATAACGTAATCCAAACATCAAAACCAAGAGTATAAAAAACAGGTGTGAACTTGAAAGAACTCATTAAAGCATCAATTTCCAAAACAGCTGAGCATCGCATACAAAAAACAGAAAAAATAGACCATGCACTCATAAATACCAGAACGCCGAATCCAAACGAATGCCCAAAGTTCGAATTACACGAGCCAACACAATTACTCTCAGACCGAAATGTAGGCATTCTAGCTTTCAAAACCTAAAGAAGATGGTAAACACATACAATCGATCGATATTCCATACAATTTATCAGCAGAAAGGTTTTTGGATTTTGGGTTACTGATGAATGAACTCTTTTTTGCCAAAACTTAGAGTCAAAGGATCTCGGTGTTATACAGTCTCTCCACTCCTCTGTACAGACTGTGTGTAGACACTTACACTACCCCTAATCATTTCTACACATACAGCAGACAGACATAATAAACACTTACAATGTGTACACTATCACACATAAAACGCAAACTACCGAGATATGAACCATATGTGAAGCTGCTTTCCCTCTATTACACATGTGTAATAGTATATCTCTAAATAGGTTTCTCATGTAGAGTAAATAATTTTGACCATTTAAATTACCAAAAAGGGGCTATTAATATTTTAGCTATGGAAGAAAAACTTCTTTTCTAAGTCTGCTTGCAGCCATATTGGATTTTAGTTAATTATCGAAGTGTGTATGTAAAAAGTGAACCTCAAAAGTGGTGTCTTCATGCCAAAGAAATATTTTTATGCAATAAATTCATTGAAATAGATTTTTTCATATGTGAAATATGGCCATAAATGTTATTTTAGACTAAGAAAAAATAAAAAGTTTGTTTCTCATCCTAGACATATTGCAAAAATGATGCAGTGACGCGGATTTTTTTTCTTCTAATTTTTTTTAATCTTCAACAAACAAAAACAAAAGACATGAAAACAGCTGCATAGGAATGCACGCAAAGATAAATGCACAGCAGTGTTGCTTTTTTAGTATTTTGTATACACTGTTGTAACATTTCTGCGATTTGACTTTTAGTGCAGTAAAGCACACTTTTGACAGCTCAATATAACAGTGACACATGTGTACAGTTCTGAATGGAATATTAGTGTCAGTTATTTTGTTTACAGTTCTTATGCACTATCGTCGCGTATTTTTGCCACTTACCATGGTGCAAAATTAAAATATTGTATCTAAAGTGGTTCCCATGCCAAAGAAACAATGTTGGTCCTTAAAATCACTGAAATAGCTTGTTTAATATTTGATATAACTGATAATATTATTTTGTAACATTGCTTCCGGCCATATATGGTTTATACAAAATATTTCCCCCCGCCCGAGAAGAATTCGGCTTAAAAAATAACGTTTATGTTGTTCTTAGTACCTCTCTAAAATGCATTCTGAAGAAAAGAACTCTTTGGAGTTTTTGGTTTGTCTAACCCTATTATGACTAGATCTTTAGGATGTCCCTTTTGTGACATGTAAAGATATGTGTCTTACAAAAACTGTACCACCAGGGATTCCAGATGATCTCACGTGATTAAAGAACACACTTCATTTTTGTTTATTATTTCCTGGCGACAGCCACAATAAGAGAAGTTGTCATATTATATCCTTCATCGTCTTTGAAGCCAGTATCCATCACATACTTGACGGCCTCTTCTACATATTCTTTCTTTTTATCTTCTGGAATTCTTCTCAGTTGATTCATAAAGTTAGGGTAATGTACTGCAATAGACATAAAATCACTTATTTTGTAAATTAGAGTAATAATTGTGTGATGTTTCAGAGTTTCCAATCTCTTATAAATTTCTTGCTTATTGATCATTTAAAATATTCTGTTGTCAATTACATCTGCGACTTCCTATCAAGTTTACGTACATCTTATTCGTTTGTCTGGTAAATTGGTTCTTTTGGCAGCACAAGAAGACAGAAATTAGTTTCTATGATCTTACGGTGAATAGAGGTACCCAATGTAAAATGAACGACTTCATCGCCGACTCATTTCTTGGTCGTAGGAATTGTTGAGTTACTTGATTGATCTTTGTAATAATTGAGTTTTTCTGCTTATGTGTGTCGTGTGACTGACTGGTTTTTTGCGCGATTTCATCAATAAATGTGTCCCGCTTAATATTGACCTATATGACGAAATTTGGTCATAGAACGCATACATAAAAACTTACTTTGGCCGTCTAAATGGATATAATGAAACGTTGTTGCCTAAATACAAAGGTATTTGTCCTGGGGCCTTCGTGGTAATTTGTGCTCAATGAATCAATGATCAATGAATTCCATTGAGACTAAATTAAAGACTAAATTTAAGCAGACAGTCTGTCTGCATATTTATAATATGTAATTTTCCAGAGTCTTCGGACGATCAGTGTGGAGACTTAAGATCAAAAGACCATTGCAACCAATTTTAGGCGCATACCCAGGGAACAATTGACAACAAACAGCTTACCAAAAGGTCACCGGAATATGAAGAGTCACGATAGCGTTAAAGGAGTCAGTCAAAAGTACCTTACCATGTGAAAGAAAGCAAATACTAAGTATGTAAAACGGTTACCGATTGCTTCATCGAACGTCATGAGTAATTTATTTACGACCAGTCTACAATTGACGTCTTTAAAGCCAATATCGAAGAGTACTTCTTTGAAATCGTCAGCATTTCCCTTGAATGGATAGTAGGCATGTTTATATCCCTGCAAAATAAAAAAAAAGAGTAGAAGGCTTGAGAAAGCCGAAAAGACTAAGGTAACATTTAAAACTCAACCCAAAACAACCGATTCTTTTTTGAGGTTTAAAATACATAAAAAATTACAGGAAATGAAATGAGTCTCTCCGTTCGCAGACTTTAACAATTTACCTCTGCTAGTCAAATTGTAGGAATCTCAAATTATATTGCAGATAAGAACACGATTGGAACTAATTTGGGATAGTTGGATTTTCATATTTTTCAAATTTCTCAAAAGCGTTAAGTGCCGTACAGCTGAATGTTGCAATATCGCAAATTACTCATAAAAACAAGTGTGTAATATGAAAAGAAAAGCAGATGGGATTACATTTGTAGATTGAATCGATCTTACTTCATCATCCAATTATCCCAAATTAGTTCCAATCGTGTTTAAGTTTTTTTTAAGAACATTGACTTTTCAGTAATGTATCAAGTGTGTAATTCAACTAAAAGCACATGTGAAATTTAAAATCTATATATTGGTTTACAGGAGTTATTTTTCCGATGCAATTATTCTGTAAAGGATTTTTGTTACATACTCTGTCCATCTCACATTTCTATTTGTCGTTTAGGATTTTCCTACTTAATGTTTTGTTGTAAATACTAATGTCTCATTGGCTCTGGTAATATTTTACATCATATCAAATGAGAATGATTACTGGATGGGTTAACATATTGACTTTATCATTATAGTGATTTTTTGATATTTTTGATGAAAACGTTGTTGCCAAGTAGATTGAACAAAATTAAGAAATTCACTTTAGTCTGTAGCAACAAATTATGGTCTGGTACCTTATTTTTCAATAATTTTTGACAAACTTTTAAAAATTATATAAACCCAAAATATTTCCAATCGTGTTCATGATTTTTTTTCAACCAAGGGACATTATTAAAAACACGCCGAAATATACAGTGCACTTGCAAAAGTGTTTGCCTAAAAAGCTGCAATAGAGGCTATTGATATCCCCTCTTCAATATCTTTGCTATTGTTAAGGACCTACGATTATATTGTACATTGATCAGAATTGGACTTTGCAATATATGCAGGTATTAAGTCGAAGCATAATTATGGTGCAATTACGTGTGAAAATGTGATGCAGACCCGGAGTGTTAGTTCAGATCAAATCTGCTTCATCATAATCATGCTTCAACAGTATGTATAATGTATTGTATTAATATATGTGATCCAGAATGTAGACCTGAACTGTTAGTTAGGAGTTCAACCGGGAACAACTGTGGCGATGTGTCAGGAAATATATTCTTGTATTATGTCACCAATACATTGTCTTACTGAAAGTACTCAGATGACATTCCTTCTGAGATTTCAGCTTTGAGACACACCTTCTTATCAGCGTTTATTTTACCAACCAGGGATTAAATCTTCTGATACAATGTGTTGAATCCACCATGTGCCTTTCTCATCACTCGTAGACTTTTCCCGCCAAAAGTGCTTTATTAAAGGGGATATCTCGCCTTCCCAAATGACAGATATTTCTTCCTTTAACAGTGATATTTCACGTCACTGGACTCCGTGCCGATGTTGCACTGTCTATCACCCAAGAGTTATGCTTCACTGTATGTAGCTACTAGCCATTGTTTATAATTAGTTTTGTGGTAAAGTTGTCATCTGTAGTAATAGACGACTTCGTCTCCCGACTGCTTTCTCAGACCTGGTCATATTAAACACATAATATTTGGCGACGTATGTGACTGTCGTATATATGCTGCTATTCCCTACATTGAAACATGACATCAATTCACAGAAAATCGTTGTAAGCCACATGTTGTAAACTGATTGTAATGGAGGTCAGTTTTGCCCGACATATTTGTGCATGTAAAACACTAGGGTATCCCCGATTCTCTCCCCACCCTAGTAGCTTTTGATATTTAGGGTGAGACCCCCTCAGGCTCGCTCCGGACTACGGGCCGTAAGCAATAACGGTTTTCTAACCATGTTCTTAAAATAACATGAAAATTAAAGAAGTGAAGGGCACCAGCAGTTGTGAACGAGCTGTTACCTTCATAAAATGTTCCCACTTTGGACTGATGTAGCTGCCGAGCACTCTTAAAGTATCGACGACGTCAGGATTTTCTTGTGTCATATTCAGGAAACACAGACCACCTGGTTTTAGACTCTGGTATATACCTTGCAAGGCCGCCTTGGAATCCTTCATCCAGTGTAAACAAAAATATGCGACAGTTTTGTCAAATGCCTGGCTGTACTCTTTGTAGGTTGTCAGTTTTGTGGCATCGCCAATGTTGTAAGTGATGTTCTCAGCCTGGTTATTCTTCTTAGCTTCTGCGATCATCTCACAGGAGACGTCAAAAGCTGGTGATTGCATGAAACAAACATTTTAGATAAAGATATATAAACAAGTATGCATACATACATACGTATGTATATACATACATACATACATACATACATACATACATACATACATACATACATACATACATGCATGCATGCATGCATGCATGCATGCATACATACATACATACATACATACAATGTCATACATACATACATACATACATACATACATACATACATACATACATACATACATACATACATACATACATACATACATACATACATGATTTTTTTTACACAAATGTAGTAACAATAAGCTTCCGTAGATATATCGAATGGTCCACCTTTTGCATTTTGTTTGGCACAGAATTCTTAAGCACATTGTTCGATGATCAGGAAAAAAACAGATGTAAAATTAAAGCTGCAGGCAGTATTTTCGAGGGCAAGCGGTTACAATGGGTGCTAAGGTCAAATATATATACAGGGAGATATGTCAAAGTCATCTAAGATCATCAAACAAAATGTTTTGGAAACATTTTGTGGCATTCTGGTCGATACCTTAATACAGGAACCTGAGGCATTGATACTGTTGATATATGAGGAATGAGACAAAAAATCAAAAAAAGGTTATTGAAAAGTGTAGGGAGATACTGCGGTCGATATCTTACCAAATCAAAAGCACTGGCCTTCATAGTTTCTGAGACACGCATAAGTAGGTAAAAGGTCATCAAATGTCATAAAAAGAATAGGTGAATAGGTGATATATATATAGGTGTTTTATATATATATATATATATATATATATATATATATATATATATATATATATATATATATATATATATATAATAACACAAATTACTTTTCAAGTACAAAGTAATGAAATCTGTTAGCATCCTGCAATCCTCAGACAGTAGTCTGAGGATTGCAGAATGCATGAAACTTGGGTAACAGATTCCAATACTTTGTACATGAAGTAATTTGCGTTATTTTTTATTGCGTTCGCATCGAGCACTGTGATTACCCAGGAGGACATCTGTATATATATATATATATATATATATATATATATATATATATATATATATATATATATATATATATATATATACCGATACATACCATGTGCAAACGCCAAGAATAGATCCTTACCTGTTACTCTTCCTACACGCTTCGACAAAAGTATTGTGAGTTGGCCTGGCCCACATCCAACGTCAAGTAAAGCGTCTCTCTGATCCAATGATAGGGCCTGAGAAATTTGTTCCACACTCGTTAAGGCTTGTTTTGACCTCTTGGCATGATATGTCGGCAAACGGTCGAAATTCATCGTAACTGTGTCGTCTGTATCAGAAAATTAACGGTAATTTATTCATCGCCGTTGACACTGTGCGATAACCTACATACCACGAATTATATATACCAAAGGATCTAGGAGCGATGAAGGTAAGGATAAACACTGTTGCTTACGATATTCCTAACATTTTCCTTCACAATAGTTAGGTCTCCTTGTAGAGGGAAAACTGTTCTCTGCATGAAGATGGTCAGATGGAGTCATTTTTGAGACAGCATTGGTGTACAGTTGGAGACACGGAGACAGTTACAATACAGTTTAGTTGTTATTTCGGGGCGGACCATTGGATCTTGGGAGGGGTGGTCAAAAACAAAAAAATTCAAAGGAAAAAAGTTAGGGAAGGAAAATCTTCAGACAAGTTTGCAAAATAAAAAAATAAAATCAGAACGCAAAAAAATTATAAATCTGACAGTTTACTTAGAAACAGTAACAAATATGCATGCAAATCTGCAACACTGTTATTTTGCGGTACCCTTCAAAATATGACTGTTACAGCTGTAGATTCCTAATATTTTTTTCTGTTAAAAGTCTATTTGATATTTCTGATATGTCCCTGTACCAAATGAAACAGATGTAATAGCAAAAAGGGCCAGACTTTTTGTGTCAAGCTAAAAAAATTGTAGAATTTGGTTTTAGCTATGACTGAAATTTTCAATGTAAACTTTGGGGTAAGGGGTAAGTTTTGGTTATATATCATGAAAACTATAGACGATATTGCATGTTACAATATATCATTCTGAAGATTAGTAAATTATCTTTCTAATGATACCTAACAAACCAGGTTATATTCAAAAACAAGCTCAGCAGATAACTTATAGGAAGACAGTTTTAACAAAAATGCATGCAAATCTGCAACACTGTTATTTTGCGGTACCCTTCAAAATATGACTGTTACAGCTGTAGATTCCCAATATTTTTTCTGTTAAAAGTCTATTTCATATTTCGTACATGTCCCTGTATCAAATAAAACAGATTTCAGACAAAACATTACATTTTTTATTATGCCTAGCTAAAAAATTGGTAGAATTTGAGATTTACTGTAATTTGCAATGTTAAATTTTGGGGTAAGGGGTAAGTTTTGGTTATATTTGACAAAAACTGTAGAAGATATTGCATGTTGCAATATGTCATCTTAAAGAGGAATAAATTCCCTTTCTAATGATACCAAACAAGTGAGGTTATGTTAAAAAATGAGCTCAGCACATGACTTACAAGAAGACAGATTTGACGAAAATGCATTTGGCTTGGAAAATCGTGATTTTGCGGTACCCTTCAAAACATGACCATAACAGCTATTCCATCCCTATATTTTTTCTGTTAAAATTCCATTTCGTATTTTAGGGATCCCAAGGCTTCTGAAAAATACAGGTTTGTTATCCTGTGGGGGGGGGGGTGCACGTAGACCCCCTCTAGCCCACGGCCTAGTACTAGTTTTGCAAAAAATTGCTTTTTCCTTCTCTGTGTCACGTATTTGTCCTTTGACGATCTTACGCGAAGTTTTGTCACCGTACTGCATCTATTATCTGATAGGCGCCAAGGCAAGCAAGTGGAAATTACTAATCTGTGGACCCTGTCACCAGATTATCACCGGATTAACTTTGACAATTTCAAAGTCAACAACGAACGCACCAGCAAGGTATAACAGAAGAATGGAAAGGAACTCTCAAAAGCCGTGTCCAGACGTGATAAGTAAACCTAGAGGACACTTTATATCCAGGTGTAGGCAAAACAAACTTGAATATTCATTTGTAAACGAACAGATCGGACAGGAGGACCTCCCATGAATACGTGCTATGTGTTCACCCATAGACCCTGAAAACGTGTTCAGGGTCTATGGTTCAACACACCTTGCTAACGTATCGGAGGTGTATTTATACTCTTCCGGCTGGCCCGGCAAAAACACGTTGGTCGACGTGTCTAACAGCGCATCGAACTTAACCGGACTTCATGGGTATACTGCACAATTCCTTGTAAGTCAAGAACAAGAACGGAAGAGGCTGTATTTACTCGACGTTCGCCTCTAACTTGATCAGTTTATCGACTGCGTTCTTGCAATACGTATAAGGCAGTTTCGTACTAGTCTTTTTTAAATACCTAAATAAGACATGTTTTGCATACGATGCAAGTTTTAGAGCAATATATATTACGTACCGTTCGTTTGTTTGCCAGAAAATACAAGCGGGTTTGTCGGTTAGTGACTGCGACCGTGTCTGCAGATTTTATACACCGCGGTACTTTGCATTGAACTTTTCAATTGACCCCATGTGCTAAATTAAACAAAAACAAGAAGGTCGAGTGTTCTCTCTGCAAATCAAGAAGCATTTCGAACACGAACGATTCAAATATCTTGACCTCAACATTACTAAGCTATGCAGCTCGAAAGTTATTCTCGGAAACAGGACTGATTTATCGTCTTTGGTATTGATGAGTTTGTTAGGAGAGAAACTGCACTCAGTCCAACTACAAAGAGGATGCACCAGTTCAGAGACATGGACTTGAAATAGGGTATCTGAGTTGGTAAAGGAGACAAGTCCGGTAGTCTACGGCTTTACCGTAGACTACCGGACTTGTCTCCTTTACCAAACTTGGTCTTTGGTATTGCCTAAACATCCCGTTTTCGTTCGAAGACTGTGACACCAATATCGATCTCAAACGCATAGATCGACCTGGTTATACATTGGTGTGCTTTCAATGTGTCTTCACAGTTTTAAAAGACATCTCGTCTTGCATGTTAATTGTATGTTAAAAAACGAATAAGGCCTATATTGGTCAAATTAGGATGGAATATTGTAGATGGAAATACTTTTGCTTACTTGTCAGTTTATGCAACAAGCGGTGAGTTTCTCCCCTCAAACGTTGACCAACTGTCGTCAAAAGCACATAGATTGTCACGCCCGTGTTTACACACAGCTGTGACTCCCGAACCACATATCCCAAAGCATCTTGGGTATTTTGTTTACCCGCATCGATCATGAACAATCTGAAGGTCAAAAGTTTCAAGGTCTCTGACGGACCACAGCAGGACACTGACTCCACGGCTGCGAACAGCGTTCTGCAGCCCTAAGAAGCAACCGACGAACCCATCAATTGAACTGTCCCCGTTTCAACATGTTACCATTGGTAGCTGTGGAAACGCAATAAAATAATAATATCAATAAAATGACCTATACCTGCCTGAACTCTGATTATTGCCCATTCCCTAACTCTTTTTGAGAACATAATCTGTGGTTCGTTTACGTAATTCGGCTGATCTTCAAAAGAGTACTAAAGATTTTCACTCTGACCGGCCTTCACGCTATTCACGTTCGAACGGGCGACGTCCTTCTTAGCATATCGATAGAAATCAAAGTACGCTGCTTGAGTGAAAATCCTTTGTACTCCTTGGAAAATCAGCCGAAATACGTCAATGAACCAGAGATTTTGTTCACAAAATGAGTTAGGGAATGAGCAATAATCAGAGTTCAGGCAGGTATAGGTCATTTTATTGAATTACACTCACTTTGGTGTATTTTGCCATTCAAAGTTCCGACATAACGTAGTCGTCGCAATGGATCCATTTTTTTCGGGCACACTGTTCATGCAGCCGACAATGAGATGCTAATGATATGCGAAGTGTCAGTCTAAGGTCTCCTCGACCCATTTTCGCTCCCAGTTGGCCTGCAGCTATCCGTGGCGGGGTTGACCTTACCCGCATAGCGATGCACGCTACCCGCCAACAGATAGCTGCGTTTCCACAGCTAACACTACTGCAACTTCACTAAGTCAGGCAAGCAAGGGCTGTAACTCAAAGAGATTTAATGTTAATACTTGTGTACCGCAAGGTTCAATTTTGGGACCTCTGTTGTTCATTATTTCTATAAATGATCTGCCGTTATCTGTCAATTGTTCAAGTTTACATTATGTAAGCTTATGCAGACGATCAAACACTTCCTTGCTAAAGGTCAAAATATTACAGAAGTAAATGATGCAATAGATGTTGAAATTCGTCCAATTTCTAACTGGATAACCTCTTATTCTATGCGTATTAATGTTTCTAAAACCAAGTGTCTTATTATAACAACTCCACATAAGTTAGGTCGTATCAGAAATGCCAATTCTTTATCTGTAATGATGGGAGGTGTGCTAGTGTACGACATGGTTCTGTATTAGGAGTGGTTCTTGATGAACTTTATCTTGGAGCATTCATGTCGATAATATAAGATGTAAGAAACTAAGTCAACGGATTGGTTTAATTCGCAGACTTCGTCCATTTATCCCACTTAATAATCGAATCGTGTTATATTATGGTTTAATCCAAAGTTCGATTGATTTTAGGCTGTATCATTGTTTGGGGTAACACTACGGAATATAAATTTGGATAAGGTTTTCATTTTGCAAAAGAGAGCATTGCGTACCCTATGATTATCCATCTACCGACCTCTTTTCTACGTTTGATGTAATGTCAGTAAGGCCAAAAAAATAATAGGTTTGTTTCTCGTCATTGACATGCGGCAAAAATGATGCGGCGACGCGATTTTTTTTCAATTTTATTATTTTGGTGCAATTTTATGCATTTCCCCCTTTTTTCCATAGGAGCAAATGAACAACAGGAAAAAAAGAGTTGACGAGCACACTCAGCTCTGAAGTGATGCGGGCAGTGACAAGAGACAAATCAATTTTTTGGCCTATAAGGCAGCGTATTTTTAACTTCCTCGCCGTCACTGTGTACAAATACTGCTCCACATTATCTCTGTAATGTATTTATTCCTGAAATAGTCACGTAAATTTGTATCCTACACGGTCAGCTTCACAGTTCAATTTCTACCGTCCACGTTGTATTTCAAATGCCGGCAAAAGAACATTTTATTAGAGAGTGACAGAAGCGTGGAATTGTCTACCAGTTGACGTAAAACTCGCATGTAACGAAAATAAGTTTAAAGGTTATTAAAAGACTATAATTATGACTCGCATTTCGTTGAAAAAGAATTGTTTTGCTCTTTGTTTTTCTTGTATCCTATCAACTTATGTTTGCTGTATTTATTGGTGTCAGCCCCGAAGAATATTACTCATTACATGCAGTAAATTGGTCGCTCATAAAAAGGGTAAATAAATAAATAAATAAATAAATAAATAAATAAATAAATAACAAATATTGACATACGGACGTAGTTATCACTGAATCATGCCTCCGATTTATGTACCAATAAATCATCCCCCATCTCTGATTATGCGTTAGCAAAAAATTTGTCGGCAATCTTACCAGTTTTTTATGAAGCGAGTTTTTTTTTCTCAAACGTTGATACGCCGCCGTCGTCAAACACGTGGATTTTCCAGGTTTATAAACAGCGCTGTGACTGACCCGTGTGGCGAAGGGAAATAACGGCGCCAACACGAAGTGTTTCCTTTGAACACTAACTACCAAATCCTACTTTACTCACAAAAGTATACATGTAGGATGTGTGAAGGTCACATTTACATACATTAGGAGGCATCATGGGCCAGTGGCTAGAGCAGTGGACGCACGATCACAGGATGGTGAGTTCGAGCCCCGGCATGGCTATGGTGTTGTTTCTCTAAGCAAGGCACTTTATTCCTCATTGCTTCTCCCACAGAGAAACATGGACAGAGTCGCAACGGGTATTGTTTAAGGCGTGAAGCGGTTACGTAACCCATCCATGTTCGCCTCGCCTCAGGTTGCTCTCGCCTCTCTTTTCCGAAGAGTGCCGACCATGCATCCTTCGGTAGTTTTCGGATTTTCGCCAATTGTTAAGCGAAAGTATGTTCGGCAAAGTTTGTGTTGTTGTTGTCGTGTGGTGCTGAGCGGAATTTACATGCTGGCGAAAAGGGGAGTGTTTTGAGCTTCAGGAAAGTGAGTTTTACCGTTTTAAAAATTCCTCTCATATTTTATGAATATATAATGAGTGTGTTTGAACCAAATTTGAAAGTCATTTATCGATACTGTCTGCTTTTACTCAATGGTTTACGGTCAGTCATACCGTCTTGTACACGTGCGTCAAGGAAGGACATGTTTATGAAACTGCTGGCGTGTTATGTTTTGATTGGCGTGAAGTAGTGTTTCTGGCCTGAGAGCTCACAAAGTAACTATGGTTGCTACGCGACTGGCAGTACGATGCCATCTCGTCGTATTTTTCGCATAATCTCGTGCAATTATCAACCACAAACAAAGCCTCCAAAAAGTTTAATACCTTTGAAGCTCATTTTAATATGAAAAGCCAATAGTCTACCGAGACGACCTTGGAACAAAAGGCATTATTGCATTTCCAGTCTGTCTATACTATTTGTCTGTGCTTCTCCCCACCCAGGAGTAATGGGTGCCTGGTAGCACAGTGGTTATAATGTGTGCGTTTAGCTCTGCTGCGCTTATTGGCTGCACATGTGAGCTGTTGTTTACTCGTTAGCAGCTCATAACTACCTTATGAGCTGCTACCGAAATATTTGGTCGGGGCGATAAGCTCCTACGTTGGTGATCGGCAGAACCATAGTGGGCATAGGGGGAAGTAAAATTGTCCGTCCCCAGGGGTAGGGGCGGGGGTAGGGGTGTCTTGGTATCAGGTCTGGTTTCTTCTTGCTATGGTTATTTTATTTTAATACGTTTGACTGGAAAAACTAAAACGAAGGGGGAAAGGGGAATACGAAGGGCTATGATATTCTCATTTTAAGTACATAAAACTTTGACAACACCATGCAAAAATGAAATATTGTCCTGGCTTTGATTAAAATATGCAAAAGTGAAATATTACCCACACACTTCAGGGACTTATGTTAGTAGACCAAGGAGGAGGGGGCTTTATGCGCAATGAAATATATACACGCACTGGCACTAATCTGATGGGGGTCTATAACTACCACTGATACCTTGAAGGGGACATGATATTCACCGTCTTAGTAGAGACTAATTTCACAACAATATGCAAAAATGAAAAATTATCCTTACACTTAAAGTACTTTTCTATTGGCCGAAGGGAAGGGCTTTGGTACAGTGCAATATATACAAGTACCAGCATCATACTGATCGGGGCCCATAACTATCACTGATGGCCTGAAGGCGACAAGATATTCATAGTAATAGAAGAAACACCTTGAGAAAAGCATGTAAAAATGAAATATTGTTCTCACGCTTCAGGGACTTAAATGCATGAACAAAAGGGGAGGGCTTTGTGCGTTATGTTTAATATAGAGGCATTAGTGCCATACTGAAGACGGGGCCTATAACTTTAAATTTTGCCACGAAGGGGACATGATATTCTCAGTGTAAGTAGAGAACACATTCATATCAAGATGCAAAAACGAACTATTGTCCTCAGGCATAAGAGATTTATATAATATGACGAAGGGGTCGGGGCTTTGTGAATAATGTATGATATACAGGCACCACCACCATACTAAGGACAAAGCCTATAACTATCACTGTAGCCATGAAGGCGGACATGATATTCCTAGTGTCAGCAGAGAATACTTTAATAACAATATGCACAAAAAGAAATATTGTCCTCAGGCTTAATGGGCTGGTGTTATAGGATGAAGAGGGAGGGCTTTAAGTACAATCGATACTACATGAGCTCTAGTAGCATCCTGAAAGCGGGGCCTATAACTGTAAATTATGCCACGAAGGTGGGCATGATATTCACAGTCTCAGTAGCGAAAAGTTTGATAGAGACATGCAAAGTTAAATAATTGTCCTCAGGCATAAGGGACTTATGTTATTGGACGAAGGGGGGAATAGTGTATAACATTTACTATAAAAGGATTAGCGCTATTGAAGACGGGGCCTATAGCTTTAAATTTTGGCACGAAGGGGACATGATATTTACAGTGTCAGTAGCAAAGAGTTTGATAGAAACATGCAAAGTTAAATTATTGTCCTCAGGCATAAGGGACTTATGTTATTGGACGAAGGGGGAGGGCATAGTGTATAACTTTTAATATAAAGGGATTAGCGCCAAACTGAAGACAGGGCCTATAACTTTAAATTTTGCCACGAAGGGGGACATGATATTCACAGTGTCAGTAGCGAAGAGTTTGATAGAAACATGCAAACATGCAAACATGCAAACTTATAGGCCCTGTCTTCAGTATGGCACTGGTGACTGTATATTATACATTATACACAAAGCCCTACCCCCTCGTCCCATTATATAAATCCTTAAGCCCTGAGATAATATTTCTTTTTTTGCATCTTGTTATCAATGTGTTCTCTACTGACACTCAGAATACCATGTCTCCCTTCGCGGCAAAATTTAAAGTTATAGGCCTTATCTTTAGTATTGCGCTAGTGCCTATGTATTATACATTATACACAAAGTCTCCCCCCTCGTCCAATAGCATAAGTCCCTTATGCCCGATGACATTAATTTAACTTTCAATGTTTCTATCACACTCTTCGCCACTGACACTGTAAATATTATGTCCCCTTCGTGGCATCAGTGATAATTATAGGCCATGACTTCAGTATGGCGCCAGTGCCTATTTATTATACATTATATACTATGCCCTCCCCCTTCGTCCAATAACATAGGCCCCTTATGCCCGATGACAATAATTTAACTTTGAGTGTTTCTATCAAACTGTTCGCTACTCACGCTGAAAATATAATGTCCCCTTCGTGGCATAATTTAAAGTTATAGGCAATGTTTTCAGTATGGTGCTAATCCCTTTATATTAAACGTTCCCCCTTCGACAATAACATAAGTCCCTTATGCCTGAAAACTATTTTTCATTTTTGCATATTGTAATCAATGTGCTCTACTGACACTGAGAATACCATGTCTCCCTTCGCGGCAAAATGTAAAGTTATAGGCCTTATCTTTAGTATTGCGCTAGTGCCTATGTATTATACATTATACACAAAGTCTCCCCCCTCGTCCAATAGCATAAGTCCCTTATGCCCGATGACATTAATTTTACTTTCATTGTTTCTATCATACACCTCGCTACTGACACTGTAAATATTATTTCCCCCTTCGTGGCATCAGTGATAATTATAGGCCATGACTTCAGTATGGTGCTAGTGCCTATTTATATTACATTATACAAAAAGCCCTCCCCCCCCTTCAACCAACAACATAAGTCCCTTGAGCGTGAGGACAATATTTCATTTTTGCATCTTGCAATCAATGTGTTCTCTACTGACACTGAGAATATCATGTACCCCTTCGTAGCATTATTTAAAGTTACCGCCCCTATCTATAGTATGGTGCTAGTGCCAATATATATTATACATTATACATTAGACAAAAAGCTCCCCCGTCCTATATCATAAGTCCCTTATGCCTGATGACAATAATTTAACTTTGCATGTTTCTATCAAACAATTCGCTGCTCACGCTGAATATATAATGTCCCCTTTCGTGGAATAATTTAAAGTTATAGGCAATGTCTTCAGTATGGTGCCAATGCCTGTGTATTGTATATTATATACTATGCCCTCCCCTTCGTCCAATAACATGAGTCTCTTATGGAGGAGGATAGTAATTTAACTTTGCATGTTTCTATCAAACTGTTCACTACTAGCACTGTGAATATCATGTCCCCTCCGTGGCATAATTTAAAATTATAGGCCCTGTCTTCAGTATGACGTAGTGACTGTATATTATACAATGTACACTAAGCTCCCCCTTTTGTCTAATAACATGAGTCCCTTGAGCGCAAGGACAATATATATAAATAAATCCCTTTGCATCTTGTTATCAATGTGTTCTCCACTGAAACTGAGAATATCATCTCCCCTTCGTGGCAAAAGTCAAAGTTAAAAGCCTCGTCTTCAGTATGGCGTCAGTGTTTGTATATTGTACATGATATACTAAGTCCCCCCCTCGTCCTATAGCATAAGTGCCTTATGCCTTAGGACAATATTTCATTTTTGAATCTTGTTGTAAATGTGTTCAATATTAATTCTGAAAATATCATGCTCCCAGGCTTCGTGGCATCAGTTATAGTTATAGGGCCCCGATGTGTATGATGGTAGTACTTTAAGATTGCATTGTACTTAACTCCCCCCTGCAAAACGATATGTCCCTTAAGCCTGAGAATAATATTTCATTTTGCTTTTATTTATCAAACTTTTTTCTACTTACACTGTGAATATCATGTCCCTGCTCATGGCTGCAGTGATAGTTATAGGCTCTGCCTTAAGCATGGCGTGAGTGCCTGTATATAGTGTATTGTACATAAGCCCGCTCCCCCCGGGGTCACCCAATAACATAAGTCCCTTAATTGTATGGACAATATTTCATTTTTGCATATCGCTATCAAAGTGTTTTCTTCTATTACTGTGAATATCATATCCCACTTCACTTCTTCAGTGATAGTTATTGATCATGCATATGGTTCTTGTATATATTGAATTGTACATAAAGCCACCCCGTCTTGTCCACTAACATAAATCCCTTAAGTGTGACTATACTATTTCTCTCTTTCATATTTTTATCATAGCCAGGACAATATTTTATTTTTGCATAGTGTTATCCAAGGGTTATCTACTTAGAATGTGAATATCATAATCCCATCCTAACCCTCCCCTTCCCCCTTCGTTTTAGGGTCATAACCCCCTTCCCCTTCGTTTTAGGGTCATAAGCCCTTCGTACCACCTTCCCCCTTCCCCTTCGTTTTAGGGCCACCCTGTTTGACCATGGAGGTAGCTGCTACCTCCATGGTTTGAGTATGGCATGTATTGCCAATAAAGCATTATACTGCCAAGCCTTTGTGTCTTGGTCTCTCTCCAGGGTCTGTGATCTCATGTTAGCACTGGTTTTGAAACGATCGATTTCTTTTCCTCCGTCGCCGTGTCACGTATTTGTCCTTTCCACGGTTACTATCACACCGTGTCCTTTCACAATCTTATGAGAACTTTTATCACTGTGCTGCGTGTATTATCTGATGCGTTTCTTTGATTGCCTAATTCGCCAAAGCAAGCAAGGGTAAATTACTTATCTGTGGACGCTGTCACCTGATTATCACAGGATTAACTTTGACAAAGTCAATAACGAACACCGCCAGCAAGGTATAACAGAAGACCTTGCTCGTGCGTTAGTTGTTGACTTTGTCAAAATTATTCCTGTGAAAATCTGCTGACAGCGTCCACAAATTAGTAATTTAACCTTGTTTGCTTTGGCGAATAAGCAATCAAACGCATCAGATAATAGACGCAGCAGTGATAAAAGTTCCCATAAGATTGTGAAAGGACAAATACGTGACACAGCGACGCGGACGGAGAAAAAAAATCGTTACAAAATCAGTGCTAACATAAGACAAATACAACAAATGTTGGCAGTATAAAACTTTATTGGCAATACATATCATAGTCAAACATATTAAAATAAACTGAACCGTGGCAAGAAGAAACCTAAGCTGAGACTTAGGCACCCCTGTGTCACCCCTATTTGTAACAATCAACCCAATTTGTAACAAAAGCAGTTTCGGAAAAATGAGTTTTGACAAGGAAAAAAAAAGAAAATTGCCCTCAAACATACAAATTTGCATATTTTATTAATATTTCCACATATACGGCAAAGTTTTATTGAAAATTAAATTTTGTTACAATAGGGTTGATTGTTACAAATAGGGGTGATACACACCCCTACCCCCGCCCCTACCCTGGGGACGGACATTTGTACGACCCCCTATGCAGTGGGTGGAGGGACTGTGGCAGAACAAATTAATGAAGGGGATTAGGGAGGGCAATTACCAGACATGGACTGTTTTCTTTGAAATACTATGCAGAGATAGCTAGGGTAAAGTATAGGCACACACTAGACACATTGGGCCCTTCAACTTAGTACCGAATGAAACAGACAATATGTCTACCGGCCTTGAGTGGAATCTCGCTGGGCGGTTTCTGCTGGTTTCTGTGTGAGATTGGAACTAGATTTTACCCCCGTGTACCTATTGTGCTTATTTCAGGTGGTTTACTTCTTGAAATGGGCGGTTTATGCTAGTTTATGCTGGTTTACTTGGTTTTTAGATAGTTTCGAGGTCGTTTAGCTGGTTTCGAAGTTTACAAATAGCCATCTTGCTTTTGGATGTCAGCGTTCCAAGTAATGACAAAGAGATTTTGACGTATTTTTTGATATCAGTCATGGCGACTGTTCTGATAACGAAGATAACGTTTTGGACTCTAGCCGAGGCCAACAGGAATATACCGGACGACAGTGTACACTCTTGCTAGGTATAGACACCCAAACTAAAGTTTACGTTCCATACAAGTCTCCAATAAGCACAAACCTTTACAAGTAAGACAAATCAATATACGTTACACAGTCAGATTGCACTAGATTGGCTTATGGCGCGTAATGCATGCCAAAATTAACATCCGTTTTCTTACACCACTGACCGAATTTTTCCACTAGTCATCCACATTCGGCTTGGCGATTTCTGAACCCACTCACTGCATTATTCAAGTGGTTAGCGATTTCTGAACCCACTTACTGCATCCTTCACGTGGTCAGCGATTTCTGAACCCACTCACTTACATTCAAGTGGTTAGCGATTTCTGAACCCACTCGCTGAATTCTTCATGTGGTCAGCGATTTCTGAACCCACTCACTGATTCCTTCAACTAGTTAGCGATTTCTGAACCCACTCACTGACATTCAAGTGGTTAGCGATTTCTGAACTCACTCGCTGAATCCTTCAACTAGTTAGCGATTTCTGAACCCACTGACCGAATCCTTCAAGTGGTCAGCGATTGCTGAACCAACTCACCGAATCGTTTAACTACTCGCCCTCATTCCGCTAGGCACCCCAGCAGACTTGATATTTTTTCTATCATAATCCGGTTACTCAAAAAGAGACCGTCAAATTCACTCACCGTTTTCTGAAGGTGGCTGACCATTACGCTGGGGGGAGGGGGACTTTATCAAAGCTTGTAAGATGTGACCCGGGGATGTGACCCGGAAATGAATCTTTACTGAGTAAGTATCCTAAGTATGTGAAAGTAGACCATAATTGATACTGAATCGCATGGTTCGCATGCCCAGCCCGCCTCACAAACGTGTACGATTAACAGTAAAAGGAGTGAAAAATGACTTTTGTCCGGACCAGAAGTCAGGCTTTCTCGGCTGACTCGCAGCGTGTTTGCAAGGTTATATCTGATTGGTCGATTGTCACTATTCACAGCCACTTAGGGAGTCCATTTGTATTGTTTTCATTATATTGGTAAGATTCAGCCACCCAATTGGATAACAGCTTCGAAATCGCTGCGAGTCGCCCCGGCTTTCTTGACACACAAGACGAAACGTAATGACACCACTGCGCATGCTCAATCACATCTACGCAAGTTTTGTTTTACTGTGGCGTCCATAGAAACCTATGCTCTTCGAAAAGGTCTGGTCAATCGAAACTGGAGACTCAGCAAAAGACGCGTAAAAGTTCGGCGAAATACCGGAAAGATATACATATGTAAGTGTTTACAGATTGTTCCGAATATCAAACAAACAAACGTCTTGAACAACTAAACTGACGATGGAGGCAGTCGATTGTAAGCTCAAGCTTCATGCAATGCATTGCACGTTGTGACCGACGTTACGGAGATCAAGTTTGCTGAATGAATTGAGAGAGAAAAACATATATAAATAAAAATTCAATATTTCGCCATCATAATCATTGAACTTGTCTTTTCTTTCATTATGCAGTATTATGAAAATTTCGTTGAAAATAAATGACGGGACTGCTTCTGCTCTGTCTACTCAAACGAAGTTTGGTGTACGGCCGGGCTACGCGGTATGTACAGGATAGGCAATACATGTACAGCCCATCAACTTCGCATATCGTTGCCGTAATTGAAAATGCTCAGAAAGGAACAAATTATGTCTTGAATACAGTATAAAAGTGTTACTTGGTAAATTTAAAAGTATTTCCAAATAATATCGTACGTAACGGGTATCTAATCCTCATAAGGACTACCGTAGTACAATTACCGGCTAGATGCGAGCACAATGGCGCTCCAGGCATGGTAGAACACAAGAGAACGATCCCGGCCGGCCTCACTGCAAAGTCGTCCCCGTGCACACCCGGCCCAACAGCAAACTAACCTTTTGCCTTTTGGTTTTATTTTGTTGTTTACTTATTTTTAGTAAAGAATTCATGACACATATATCTGACTTTCATAACTGCAAAATTTGCTTAGGCTGTAGTCTACATGGTCTAGAGACGTTCGGCGTGAGCTATGGTGTACCGCTAAGCATAGACGTACTATTCGATCCATGCATAAGGCAGGCCCCAAATAACGTTCTGGCTATCGACACGATGATCGTGTCGGTAAGCAAGAAAAAGCACCTTATCGACTGAATCATGATAACTTGCGATTAAATGCAAATTGTACACTTATGTCACCATTTTGCTTTATCAAATGCTCTCAAATGTACGGCTTTCGTGTTGTAAGAGATTCCTCGTGTGACAAAAAGTGTGTTCTCCATATTTAGCCTTAGACCCGCTTGTTCAATTGACAATTGAATTGCTGACATCGCTTGCTAAAATCCTATCGCTGTTTCATAATAAACAACCAATGAGATCGTGTTCGCGATCTCAATATATCACGTTTTCGAGACTCAAACTGCCCCCCCCCCAAATGAATTCGACAACATAATAAACAAAACTGCAGCTTCAAACATACAACAACATGAGGTGTGCGGATGAATTCTTCCCCCTTCCCGCAGCTACAGATGAATGCTTCCCCCTTCCCGCAGCAAGTGTGTTCGATTCCCAATCTGAACGAACTTTTTTCTTTTTTTTCTCTTTCATTCTGTCTGTTATTTTGTGATTTTCTCTCTTCTCTCCCCCTCATTTTTCCGATTTTTTCTCTTTTCTCGCTACATTCATTGCATTTTAACAATCTCCGCCGATCTTTGATGGATATTCTGAACTTTGAAAATTACAAAGTGTCCTGCCTTTGGCTATAAGGAAGACAAGTGCGCCGATAAACATTAAAGTAAATTTGCTTGCCCGATAATGAGGCATTAACATAACTGTTTTTTGCTGTGTTTGATGGTCGTAAAAAAGGCTCATGATCGTGTCAATTATAAGATTTTCCCGCTTATTTGCGCGATCATCGTGCAAATAGGCGGAAAATGCTTCTTATACACACGATGATCGTGTCAATAAGTAAAAAAGGACACACTTATTGACACGATGATCGTGTCGATAGGTAAGATAAACCACGTTATTGACACGATCATCGTGTCGGTAAAGCATTTTTTTGCCTATAGACATAATGATCGTGTCGATAGGCGCTATCCCCAAACAATGCCCGGGACAATCATACACACAGCTCTATGAGAAAGTCGTTCACAAAAACGTAGATGAAGTGCTCAATACAAAACTTGTAAACAGCTCTTGTTCTGGAAATTTATTATCAATGGTTCTGATCTGTGGATTTTACACTGATGCGTTGTTTTATGCGTTTGGCCCTTTGGCCGGCTACTATCCATCCATCTATTTATTGACCAATTTATCGGATCAGTCAATCAATCTATCTATCTTTCTATCGAATTTATAGATCCTTCGTTCTATCGATCGATCTGCCCATCAATTTATCTATCGATAGATTAATCGATCGACCGACCAACCATCTATAGAACATCGACAGATAGATCGATCAATCTATCGATTGAGTGATCGATTTATGTATTGAAACATTGATCGATCTATCTATTTATCTATCTATCTATCTATCTATCTATCTATCTATCTACATACCTATCTTATATCTATTTATAAATTGATGGATCTATCGCTCCCCACGATTCGCTTAATCAGATAATATCAACCAATTGATACGTTATTGCTTGTTTTGATGTGGTATTGGTTGACTTTTCTACGTTATCAGTTGATTTAATCCGTTCTTGGTTCATTGATACGTTATCGGTAAATTTGTTGATATGTTATCGGTTAGGAAAAATTACTACGTTATCGGTAAATTTTTACTACGTTATCAGTTAAAAAAATTACTACGTTATCGCGGTTCGTTACTACGTCATCGGTTGATTTACTACGTTATCGGTAATTTTTTGCTACGTTATCGGGTTTATTACGTTCTCGGTTAGTTACTGCGTTATCGATTGTAACATCAGGTCGTAAATACTGACGGTTTCCCTACTTTCTGCCAAAGGCCATCGCGTTCACTTGCATTCGATAGGCTGCCATGCATTGCCAAAATATGTTGCTTCGATTTCGCAATCAACTTGCCGCTAAAGCGACAATCAGCTGAATTTTATTACTTCAAGTTACTCAATTTTGATAGTTATTTGCCTACAGAAGTGAGCCAAGTGCATACAGTGTCGTCTTGATTTTACATCGGTACCGGGAGTTCCTGTGTGACCTTGTGCAGGGTGCGCATTGGGCTCTGCCAACTTCAGTTTGAATAATCCGCGCACACATTGTACCAGAATAGAATATCAGCCTCCCCTCCCAAAGTTCTGTATCCTCTGAAACACAGTAGCAGTACGTATTTGAACAGAGGAGAACAAAATAAAATCATTCGCAAGTCATGATTCAGCCAGCGACCGTGGACGTTTGCCCGGGCAGGGCGCGGCATGGCCCCAGGAATTTTTTGGGACTGTTGGCTGATGAGTGCCTCTTATTATACGACATTGAACTATCCCAAGGTCTTAAAATACGTTAAGAACATTTCCTTTTATCGTTTCCAAGGAACGTTCCTTGTTTTAACTTAGTTAAGTTACGATATTCAATTTCCATATTGTCGTTTTCTGAAACCGTACGATGACGAGAGCTGTACTTCCATGCGAGCGATCACTCGTGCGAGGCATGCTGCAAGACGTATACACGTGCGTTGTCAACAAACCCGCGCGGCAATCCAACTCGATCGGGCAGTATTTAGCGTTTGTATGTCACTACAGGAGCACAAATTTGGCTTATTTCTTCACTGAACAACATTTCAGGATGGATGAAAGGGAATAACATGTAATTTCGAACAAAAAAGGTTAAAGTTAGAAATACTGGGGCTTTAAGGCCAAGAAGAATAAAATAAAATGAAAATAATCTACTGATGGAGTGTGTAAGTTGACGTAAACGCACTTGTTGTCGACGTAAAACTCAGAGGTCGAAGCTAATTTCGCCCCCTTAGCATGCTAGTAAAAAATGAAACCACAATTTTTGTAATGACATTTGACGTAGGCATGACGCTGTGTGACGTAGGTGTCTTGTTCCGTGTCATAAGTAGAAACTAATGAAGTTGAGCTTAGGGAGTTCAGTAATTGAAAAATTCAGTGACTCGGTTCAGAAATCGCTTACCACTTGAAGAATGCAGTGAGTAGGTTCAGAAATCGCTGACCACATGAAGAATTCAGCGAGTGGGTTCAGAAATCGCTAACCACTTGGAGGATTCAGTGAGTGGGTTCAGAAATCGCTAACTAGTTGAAGAATTCAGCGAGTGGGTTCAGAAATCGCTGACCACTTGAATGTAAGTGAGTGGGTTCAGAAATCGCTGACCACGTGAAGGATGCAGTAAGTGGGTTCAGAAATCGCTAACCACTTGAATAATTCAGTGAGTGGGTTCAGAAATCGCCAAGCCGAATGTGGATGACTAGTGGAAAAATTCGGTCAGTGGTGTAAGAAAACGGATGTTAATTTTGGCATGCATTACGCGCCATAATTGGCTTTTACTGTGTGCAGTCAAGTTCAAGACCGTATCGGGATCAGAATGGATATTCTTTGGAGATAACGAGACATTCAACATGTTCATGTGTTACAAAAGTTCGATGGTCTGTTTGCGGAACGGAGCGTACGCGACTGACACATTTCATCCCCGACATAAAATGTCGACATACTCAGTGTTATTGTAACGCCCTCCCCTGTAGAGATTTTATCTCGAAGCGTCCCTCACGTGGCCAAGGCGTGTGAAGGTGATTGACTCAGATCGTACGAGAAGCGGATAAGAGATAGTGTGATAGGTTTAATTAATTATTGGTTAAGACTTCAATAAGAACAATCGAGAACGGGATATTCCATGGTGTAATCTTATTTATTCTCAAGAAACAATCAAAGACTGTCGGGAAAATTACCATGTGATAACCATTGTAATTAAGACCTAGAGATATATTTAAAGTCCCGATAGCTGCGAACGTGTAATAAACTAATCTCAAAATATCCCAAGTTTTCCAAGTTTTCTTTGAAAAAGGCCTGTTAAAGACTGAAAAAGTGTATAACACTGTCATGAGTGTCGAAAGTGGCATTATTGTAATTCAAATGTTTAAACATCATTTTAGATTTCCCGCCATTTTCAAAAACTAATCATGTGACAGAGAAAATAAAGATGACAACAACAAAATTTTGGCCATCATGTGTTGTGCATTCAAGTAAATGGCATCATGCTTGTTTCCTTTATGATCACAATGTGTATGTGCAGGAAACACTGCATTTTGTACTTTTCCGTGGGGACGCCATTTTATGAGTGCGTACCTGTTTATTATTTAACCTTTTAAAACGCAAAGGCGTGGTCCAACTCAGCGAGTAGTGACACTTCTATACAGATCCTTCTGTAAGCAAATTTACATGAACAACTTTGGTTTGAAAATAAAATCATGAAAATAATGCGTAAAATTCGCAGCTATTGGGGCTTTAAAAATTACTTTAGAGCCCTTAAGGTATAATGCGCCTCAGGGACAGATATTTGGACTGCCAAACTTTCACAGTTCTTTTCTGATCTACCACTTGTTGTGGCTCATTTTGAAGCCCAAGGAGAAAGAAAAACTTTCACTGTCTTAGTTTTTTCAGGTTTTTTTCTCCATAGAGTTAGCCCAGGGATGGCGGCCATTTTGGATTTTAAATATCGCTAAATCATGTGTAATTTGTTTCTCTAGTACCAAAATTTGCACGGTGACCCCGAGATTTATTCCTGATTTTGAAAGAATATGGTAGAAATATTCCTTGGGGAAAGTTTGAGAAAAAGTTATAGTCTTCAATCTCGAGGTGCATACAACCTGAAATAAAATATTGACGTTGGATTCGTTTCTGAGTTAAACTTGGTTGTTTTATTTTGTTTAGTTTTGTTTTTTTTACAAAATTTTATTATTACTCACAAAATAGAACAAACAAAAACAAAAGTAATACAAAACAAAAACAACACAGACGAATGAAACCTAATTAGTCTTTACAATATTATCTATTTCACTGCACTTAACTTCAAATTTACTTCGCTTACTTACACCATCGACTGCTTTACTCTAAATTAAATACTTGTGTTTCACAATGGATAGAAACGCCTCAAAAAGCAAAAAAAAAGCTTACCATCACAAATTGTGGAGGTTGAGGATACCCAGATAAATTACAGGTCTGGTTAAATTGATATGCATTTCTGAAAAAATAACTTTTTACATGCACCCAGAAATCCACAACCAATAAAGAGAGGGTCTTTTGTTTGAATTGATACATGGCAAAAATTACACAGATTACTTTTTACAACATTAATTCTAAACAGATTGTCATTTGAAAAAAATCAAATTATTTAGCAGCTTTTGTTGAAAACATCTCACTGACGATTCAGTTATGACGTGTTTCGTGATACGACAGTGTCTGACCCAATCATCATTGCTCAGAGTAAAAATGTCACAAAAATATTTTCTGGCTTCCATTTTTAGCTCATGTGTTCACACACATGAGCTAATGTCATAGCGATGTCTGTCTGTCGGTGCATGTGTAGGCGTGTGTGAGTGTGTGTGTGTGTGTCTGCCTGTCTGTCTGTCTGTCTGTTTACACGATAACTCAGAAACGCCTGAACACATTCAAGTAAGATTTGGTAGACAGGTACCATATGCTAATTGCACGAACTGATTAGATTTTGGTTAGTGTTGCTTACATATTAATGAAGTTATGCAATATCATTTTTTACGTACAATGGTTTCCCTATGGAGACAGTAATGACAGTGTAGACATATATCAAGAAATACTGCACAGAATTCCATGAAACTTTTCACAGATAACAATCTCAGAACATTATGATGATACTGTGACTGTCATGTCAATTATCTGCTCATTTGCATATTAAATGAACTTTTGTAATGAGTGACATAACTCTGAAATTGCTGCACCAAATTTGATGATACCTGCAATAAACATTGATCTGATGTATATCTAATTGTACTCAGAAGCATGGGCACTGTCAAGTTAATAAATAGCTTATTTGCATATTTTATGAAGTTTTTTTAATAAGTCATATAACTGAGAAATGAATGCATCAAATTTAATGAAATCTGCTGCAGATACTGATCTGACAGATATCTGACTGTGCTGTAAAGCATTTAGTAGTGTGAAGTTAATCAGGGGTCATTTATATATTTAATGAACTTTGTTAGGTATGTAACTCTAAAATTACGGCACCAAATTTGGTGAAACCTGCTACAGATATTCATCTGATAAATATCTAATTACGCTATGAAACAATGAGCTGTGTCAAGTTAATTAAGGTGAAGGGCGACGAATTCGGACGCGCACACGCTTTAGAACGTTTCTGCGCAGATTTAACTCCAGCCTGCCGCAAATGGGTTATTTTGTAGCGCATGTATTTAACATCACCTGTCATTGTTGAAATTGCGCTTTTACCTAATTTTTTGACCCAGTGTCTTAGAAATACATGTGAACTATAACCTTGTCATATTTTGACCCCCTAGGAAGCTGGTTTTTATTCAATATGAGTGAAAAATTAACATTTCTCTCCCATTTATATGGCGCAAATTACCCATTCACCTGGTGATATTGTAAAAAGTAGCGTGGTGACACCCTTTTATTAAAAGTGTAAACTAAATGGTATTATGTCAGGAGTTTTTTCGCCAAGTTTGGTCAAAATGACACCATTCAAAGCGACAGGAAGAAAGTTCGAAATTAAGTAGTGATATAATTTGATATCGTCATTTTGTAATCGATACTAATGTTAAAATTTCTTCACAAACATCATGAAAACTATACATTCGATAGATATGAATCTTAAGTCTTGGTATTTATTAAAATTAACTCATTTGCTAAGCGTTTTATAATTGCTTTCTTTAGTTTAAGAGAATTATATCATTTTTATTTATTTCTAACGACGCCATTTTAACGTCCGTTTCCATGGAAACGAGCGTGGTGACCCCCATTTTTTATTTCATTTTTGCACTTGCACAACTTCCAAGGATATTTGTGCTAAGTTTCAAGAAAATGACACCACAACTTAATTTTGACGTAATTCGTAGTACTTCACCTTAAGGGTTCACTTGCATATTTAATGAACTTTGTAGTTAGTGATATTACTCCAAAATTACAGCATTAAATTTGATGAAACGTGCTACATATGTTGATCTGATAGATATCTAATTGTGCCATGAAGCATTGGGCAGTGTCAAGTTAATAAACAGCTCATTTGCATATTAAATAAAGTTTTGTAATTAGTGATGTAACTCTGGGAGCACTGTGCAAAAATTGATGATACCTGCTACACATAATGATATAACAGATATCTGATTGTTCTGTTAAAGGGACAAAGTCGGCCATTTTTCATGAATTTTGTTTGATACAAGAAACTACTTATATCATTTGACATGTTGAAAGATACTGAATGAATGGGTGACCATGCATATATTGGACCCCGGTTTAAGACAAATTAAATGAAACCATCGTGAAAATGAATTAATGGTCATGACCATTAATTCCTTATCGCGATGGTTTCGTGTATCGTGTCTAAAACCGGGGTCGAATATATGCATGGTCACCCATTCATTCAGTATCTTTCAACATGTCAAATAATATAAGTAGTATCTTGTATCAAACAAAATTCATGAAAAATGGCCGACTTTGTCCCTTTAAGCGTACTACTATTTATGAACCTGTTGTAAAACACGTGAGCACATTCAGTTCACATCTGGTCTTAAGATGTTTTAGTAATATTGTCTCATAATACTGTTTAATAGTTAGTTTTGTACAGTCATAGCATATATCACCATGATTTAAGTGTGGTTTTAAAGATACATCAAACTTGGTTCTAAAAGTAGTTTTTGTGAATTTGACAAGGATTAATTTTTACTCTCCCCGCCTAGGATCTCTACAGGACATCACACGAAAGTGTAATGTGCCTCAAGGTAAATACAAGAATGTTCTTTCGCAAAATATAAAGGAAGGCTCACAAATCAACAAAGAACACGCAAGACCTTTTTTTATGATTATTGTCAGAGATATTCACCATTCTTGTTCAGCTACACCTGGTATTTGCCTCAAATTCCCAAGTATTGCCTTAAAGTCGATCTCAGAAGTTACATTATGGGACCTTAAATCATTATTTTATGAGAGATACTAGCTTAGTTTGGTTTCTTTTTGCGCTATATAAAAACGTCACTACATGATCTGTGCTGACAGATAATAGTGTATATGACACTTCTTCAAGGTTGGTAGCGCATATCTCATGGGATCCGTCAGCCTCTACAAAATGTCTTTGACGCTGCGCAGATTTTCTGGGCTGCTGTCACAAGAACGTCCCTTTCGTAGTAGGTGATAGTTACCCGGGCGCAATTCCTGAAACTTCCCGTGGTGGAAAAACTGAATAGAAAGAAATAAAAAAAGCATGATTAGCCCCGAATAAGCCTTCACGCCTGAAGCAATGTCAGAAAACATAAAGCTGAAAGTCTTTTTTTATTACGGAAAATCATAACACGCAAATTATTACCTCGTCCTCCAGCCTGAAAGGAATTAAAGGGAGGGGTTTGTCGGACCTCTGCTCAAAGGTTGCCAGTGACCCCTACGACCGATGTAAACACTGTATCTAGGGTACGTTGGCGATTGATGAAAGTTAATACATGTTTAGTTACAATGAATATTGTAAAATTTAAATGTTGCAGCTATTTTGACGTTATCATGCATGAAATACATTGTTTATAAACAAGAAAGTTGCACACTCGCAGTTCAGATGATCTCCTTCATTTAACATTATATCCCGATTTCTACTTATCTCTCAACACCTAACATTCAACTGGTTAACATATCTTGTACATGTATTGTGCGTGTGATATCAATAATATTGTTGACCACCGACATTTAGTCTCAGACTAGAATTCATTGGTTGACAAAAACACCGCATAATTGCTCGTAATGCGTTTTGTTTGCAATTATAATACATATACTTTGTTTTTCAACATTCTTAGGGAGAAGAACAACTAAAATATACTCGTTTAGCAGAAAAAAAATCGTATCACAAACTACAGTCGCTATCTAAACACAAATATCTCATTTTTGTTCCATGTGAGAATGTAATTATGGTTAGCTATTCTTTTCTATTTAGTTGTGTTATGGTGCTCATCGACAGAGCTCTACACAAAGCTTTATCGTTATATCAGCCAGCGGGGCTTGAGGAGGGTTAGGGTGGAGGGATTAGATATCTGACGACTGACCATTAAGCATGTTTCACCGAGCAGAATAACATTAGTTGCTAAAATGACAACGAAATTACTGAAATAATTTGAAAAGCTCTGTCGGTCTAGGGTAAAAATATTTGCCAGGCAAAACTAATGAATTGAAAAAATGACATAAAATCGTACACCCCTGTGGCAAGCGAATTTGTCATATCTATACGGTAAGAAGTGCAAACCATTAACTATCTTTTTCTGTGTATATTTTTTGAGAATAACATTGCAGGCCTACTGACTTTTTGCCGTGTGCAAAAGAGACGCCATATTCGTTTTCGCAGTATTCTCCTAGTTTTCCAGCATCTATGTTTTCAGGGAATTCAATCCAGATAAAGAATCCGCCCTGAAAGGAAGAATGAAAACATGAAAAAAGTCATCGTTGATTGACAATTGTCAATGTCCTTGTACCAACTTTGAATAAAATCAGTTGATTCATGTCTGAGTTATGGTTCGGGACATGAAAAAATCATAACAAAATGGCTGCCAGGCAATCTTATCATAAAACAAATCGACATGCATATGTATAACACAGGTCAATGTCCTTGTACCAACTTTGAATAAAATCAGTTGAGACCTGCCTAAGTTATGGCTCAGGACATGAAAAAATTGTAACAAAGTGGCCGCCATGTGACCATATTGAATCATGTCGTGAAACAAATCAACGTACATATGTATAACATAGTCAATGACCTTGTACCAACTTTGAATAAAGTTGGTTGATACGTATCTGAGTTATGGTTCGGGACATGAAAAAATCATAACAAAATGGCCGCCACGCAGCCATATTGAATCGTTTTGTGAAACAAATTGACGTGCATATGTATGAGAAAGATTGATGTCCTTGTATCAACATACAATAAAATTGGTTGCGAAGTGCCTGAGTTATGGCTCAGTACATGAAAAAATCGTGACAAAATGGCCGCATGGCGGTCATATTGGATCGTATCACAAAACAAATTGACGTGCATATGTATGACACAAGAAGTAATCCTTGTACCAAGTTTGAATGAAATCGCTCCAGGCATCTCTGAGATATCTGCGTGAACGGACGCACGCACGGACGGACCGACGGACGGACATGACCAAATCCATAAGTCCCCCCCCCCCCCGGACGGTGTCCGTGGGAACTAATAATCACGTGAAATGAAAAATATATGGTAAGAATCCAGTACAGTTAACATTTGAGACATTGCTACAACCATATTATTCGAATTTGTTTCGATATTTTGTATTATTGACTAATACAACACCTACTGTACGTACAGATCTTCGACAGAGACTTTCGAGTTATCACTCAGCAGTTTCGATTCCTTTTTATTGAACGGATATTATGCTTATTAGTTCGGGCATCATGTTACTATCCACTTTTATAGATCTCTCAGTGGACACGTTTGGGCCTACTGTTGTTCTCGTGTCAATACGTAATACCACTCAGCCCAATATGTCGACCAACCTAATGTTGTAATTGACAAGATATATAACACCAGCATAACACGTCATATCAGTTGGAGTATTAAGTTGCACTACCTGTCCAAATATTAATACCGACCCAAGGATTAAACACAATGTGTATTGGTACTAGGTATTTTATATTGAGTTAATTATTACATATTGGAGTGATAAAAACTGCAGGTTTCTAAGTGTGAACAGTGAGACGTCTACACTTGCAGGTATATTGATCTCTCAAACACTCCAAGCTCACACTGACCATTTCAACTCTGTCAACTCTGTGTTTTAATCAGGAAATCCACTATACCCACTGTTTAATTCAGGGACCTTAGCCTACTTGACGAAATCACCGACAAGACGTATTTGGGATTTCTATCTAACCATTTTGTTATACAAACACACACAATACATACATACACACACACCAACCACCCACACACATAAACACACACACACCATATTAAAGCTTAATGTGTGTGTATATATATATATATATATATATATATATATATATATATATATATATATATATATATATATATATATATATATATACTTTTCCTAAAATGGATGTTAAGGACTTACCTGAGGTTTGATAATCTTAACGCCAGATGGCATGTCATCAATGAGTGTCTGATACACACTGTCCAAATTATCCTGTACATAAAGATTATGATATTCCAGAAAAAGCTTCTTTCAGTACGAAAACAACGATAACACTTCCTATGCAAATCGAAAAATTCGATCATTACCAAATTATTTTACATATCGTAAATATCGTTAATTTTATCAATGTAAACCGTCAAGTTTACCATCAGGAGAGTGCTCTGTTGGACTATTGCACTGAAAGTCAGGCACGTATTACTGTTGATAACTTAAGCAATTGCTTTGCCACGTAATTGACCAAGTTTGTGCCACAGCTAAATTAGATCATATACCCACGTGGGATAACACCATGTTGATTCAATTATTTCTGGTTTTACCTCCGACAAAGCATGGAAATATTGCACAGCGTATGTTATCCTGGATACAGGCTACCAATGAACACTTCAAGAGTTTGAAGCCCCCCACTTTTGCATGCAAAAATTTCTCCTTATAAACATGGGTTTTAAAATTTTAAGGTTGAAATTCAAAACACTTACCCTGTATTTCTTTCGTATCATAAGTAGATGCTTTGATACCAGCCCTAGCTCCAACGCACTCGCTAGTATTGCTGACGTGTAATTATTCCAACCTCCTCCACTCCATGTGTAGGCACTGCAGTAGAAAGCGATTGAAAGTATTTAAGTTAGAATGCGCCTTAGTTCGCAGGTTGAGGCAATCGTAGTGAACATCTGATATAAATCTGTATAATGAATGCGTTCCTAAATAAAATCCGAAAATAAAATACAGAAAGTGTTTGTTTCTGGCCCTTTACTTCGCTAATCATTGTAGTTTGTGTTTGGACAAATAATTCACACGTTTTGGCACACTGACTTCAACAGTCGTGTAATAAATGTTCACTGACTAAAACAACTGTAACTGCCTACCATATCACAGACTGTTTAAATCGTATGTTGGCGCAATAATACATGTACCATGGTGGGGATTTTGTTCGATACACCGATAGAGGTGCAAGAGACATTGCACTCCGGTGTTCGAGTAATGAGCGCGCAGGTCAGACAAATCCACTTCCTGGCCCTACAATTGAAGGAACAGAATTCATTTTTTCTCATGGTGCAACATGAGGTTGTAGAGAGGAGTATAGATTTCAATGTTGTCATAGAATCCTTCTCATTGTCATAGCCACAGTGAGTAGTATTGATTGGATTTTTCCACACGTACCTCTTTTCCAATACATTTAGTACTTTCCTTGGAGCTTCCACCCATCCAATTCTCATACCGGGTCCAAGGATCTTTGAAAACGACCCATTCGAGATCACATTACCCACGTAGTCAGGATCTGTCTTCTTGTCGTATGCAAACAGCCTCCTGGGCGAAGGTAACGGCTTGTCCTCGGGTTTCTCACCGGGTATGTACGACAACAGGTTGTAAACGTCATCGCAAAGGATCAAAATGTTGTATTTGCGAGCAAGTGTAACTACTTGCTTACATCTTTCTGATGATAAACGTAATAATTTGACATAAATTTGCAGTCATCTACTTCTAAGCAGTCATCTATTTAAAAGCACCTACAATGAACTCTATTAGTGTGTTTGTTAATAACCTAATAGTATGTACTGGAGTTACATACATACATACATACATACATACATACATACATACAATGTCAGTCTGTATGATGAAAAACCTGCACATATCTGCATGTGCACACGTTTGTTACTGATTGCATGGCAAATACTAGCTCTGAAGTCTTGCAAAAATGGCGTTGTTGAAGAAATAAAGTTAATTTATCATTGTGTATAAAAGTTTGCAAATACTACAGATAATGTCAACCAGTACAGCGGCAACCGGGTGACTCATGGCGGATTGATATTCAATTTACCTGGGGAAAGACACGTTCCTTTCGGATTGTTGAAAGTTGGAATCAGATACACCATTGACCAGTACGGCCGTTCCTCAGTGGGCTGATGGGAGGAAGCTCTCTGATATTCAGACAGGACTTTGTCAAATTCCTCAATGTTTATTCCTTCATCGTTGCTAGGCACTGCAATGAGATAATGGAAAAGGTGCTCAAGTCAGCGCGCTGAGGTTGCTTCGTTTTCGTAATGGCGCGAACCGTGTGTTTGGCAGAAAAAATCGTTTGTTGCTGTAGGTAACGCAGGATCACTGAAAAGTCAATCACGCAAATTGATCTGTATGTCATAACTTATGGAAAAGAAGCTGGAACTGACGACGAGTGATGATGTGGAACTTGAACTTGTTTATTGAATACGGAAACGTGGCTAGGCCTCACGGCCCAGGCACTGATACATCTGTTAGTCCCGTCTCTCCTCATGTTTTGTGTCTGAGTGAACGTCCTGTCTCGGTCACTCCCTTGTGGAGTCCTGAGTGTCTGAGTCAGTTCCTGGGTGAATGTCTCTACCTATACGTTAGTGTGCCCATTTATACAGCATCTTGGCTATGTCGGATACCGACGCCATAAAGAATACATTAAGATATGTCATACATTACTTTGATTTCTACCGACTATGGAAGATAAAAAAGTACAAGTCATCACTTGGCATGCTACAACTCTTTTGTTTCAAACCCACGCCATGGAGTAAATTTAAATGATAATAACAATATTACAAGTGGTTGAAATACAATAGAACATGGCGGTAGTATGCTGAATACCTCCACGAGAATGATAAATTACTGGGTGAATTTTTAAACGTGTAAACGAGCAAGACCATGTTGTCGATACCGTGCTGGTATTTCGTGGGGCCAGTATTGTTAGAGTCCAAATCGACTTGAATTTCAGCTTGATTTACCTCGTCCGAGGACGCTAATGTATCGTGAGCGTAAAATACTAATGTTCTTTGCGCCAATTTGGAAGATTATGACACATTCCAAGAATTCTGCTTTGCAAACTTTGTATGAAATTTTAAAAATTACCAATTATGTTTACGAAATTATCAACTGCATGTTTAATATTTTACGAATAAAATGAGCTTTTATAAATATAATGAAGAGCGGTGTTCGACTGACTCAACGAGCAACGAGTCTCTCTAAGCTCAGACGACGGAAGTTCAACAACAAAGTACAATTCAGAAAACGTGATGCACAATATGCATGATAATACAATAGCTTGCACCTTTAAATGTACTGATAACCTTGTGAACTCGTCGCTCTTGAAATATACAATGGCATTTCTTCTGGTATGTCTCAAGTCCGGAGTATCGTCATTCCTGTCAGGAATTATGAACGCTCTTTGGATCCTCGGCTCGACTAGTTGACTGCGCATGCGACCGCAGCATTGATCGTGATATTAAACTTTAAACCCGCCGATGTTGCTTCGGGAAACATTCTTACTGCTGCAGGGATGATTGGTACTCTACTATTTTGGGTTATCGTATATGCATATGATGTTTGATGACATCGACAGAAGCTCTTTTGACGAGGTAAACAACACAAAATGCCGGCAAAACAGCGTATCAAAATGTCAGTGGTGAAGGAATCAAACGATTCATCGCAAATCAGAGACGAAAAAACACAAATTCATAAAAATTCTAGTATCGACGGTATTTTGTATTTTACTCATACCGGTATATTTTAATACTCCTTATGCTTCATTACCCCCCCCCCCACCTCCCAAACACACACATCTGCGTTGAAGGGATTGGAAAATTAGTTCTGAATACAGAACAGCTGATTTTTTTTTGCAATTTTTACGTTTAAAATTAGTCCCCATATCCACCACATGTAGAATATGGATTCATTGTAGTCATATACCTATAGTGTGACGTCATACTATAGGGATAACTGGGTCTATGTATGTGATAACTCAACATATTTCATATCAATCAGAGAGTTTCGTTTCGAGTCCCCCTCCGCCTTTAAGTTCCCAAATCCCTTGAAATACCCCAATACTAGTATACCATTTATATTTTCAAATTCCCCCGGTCGATTCTCCCACCTCCTAGAGGTGTTTGTGAATGCAGCCTTATCAATAGAGTAGTTCGTACACAGTAATGTTATTTTTGTCGTACATACCTGGCACAAGTTTCATTCCCAAATCTTTCCGGAAAATTTGTAAGGCGATGAAGAACGACGGATCTTCTATGAAGACTATGTCTCCTCTATTGAACAACAGAGAAGTGACCATATAGATGCCGTTGGTGGCGCCACATGTGACCATTAACTCCTCGCTGCAATAAACCAATGATACCCGTAAGCACAGTCCCTCCACACTCTCACTGTGAGAGATACGGCGTAAGAGATACGGCGAAAGTGTGTTTGTCTCTGACTCTATAACAGTACTCTCAACTTCCGTGCGTTTCTCACCGGAGATTTTCCTATATTACGATCAAACTTGTCATTAACTGAACTGCAGTTTCATTTTCTCAGATCTGTAGAAGAACAGCGTCAATGCACCGATGAGATATATGATTTGAAGTCACTGCATCGATGATATACACGATATGCAGACATTGCATTTTCTATCTCAGAGAGTAGGCTGTGTATTGGTTATTTAAGCGATAAAGCACAGCCAGCGACGGTATGCCACGAGATTTTGGCCAGTTCACGACACATATGCACGAGGACAGCGAGTGCATATATGAAGTGAGCTGGTCAAAACCGAGTGATATACCGTCGCCGGGTGTGATTGCTAATATATCATAACAGTATATTCAATTTCAGGCATGGAACGTCAAAAAGGGATTTTTGCTCAAGCCGAGAGCTCACGCGTGTGCAAGCCGTGGTATATCACGATTGGCTGGTCCCCGCCTCAGTGACAAGCACAAAGAGCTAGGCAGGTAATGGGAAACCGCCATGTATCGAATTACGAAATCTGATTGGTTGAATCATGGGACGCTGTCATTGGCTGTTCAATTTTACTTGGAAGTAAAGCTAAAATTATCACAGTTTCATGATGCGAACGTGGCTAGAATTTAACCATGGATTTAATTACCATTCTTACAAGTATTGAAATATTGGCAGCGACCAGATTAGACTGAAAAGCACGCCACAAAAAATGATACACTATGTGCGGGCATGCGCAATTAACAACTTCCGGGAGACCAAAAACTGTCTCATTTCAAAATGGCGGTTTGCCTGTATCTGCGTCTTACTACGTGCTGCGTCTAGTCAAGTCACTTGAGACGCAGTGATCAGCGAAATATCACGAATGTACCCACAGGGTACAGGGGACAGTCCCCTGGGGTGGGGAGGAAGGTGTTTTTTGTGCAACGGTTTACCTTATTTGATTTTATTAATTTTGACTATGATATTTTAAATAAAGAGTTCAACTCTACACCGTCTGACTGCTTTATTATTACCGACAAGTCCTTATCTCCTCTCCAACTTGTGTATACACCTCTGTAATTGCTCCGACAACATTGCCAACTTGCTAATCCGCTGTCCGTATCAGCGGATTAAGTGATTGAGTCAACACCACAGCCGTCCCACACGCATTTCACTACGTGTGGGACGGCTGTGATGTTGACTTAATAAGCTAATCCGCTGATACGCTCAGTCATTAACAAGTTGGCAATGTTTGCGCAGCAATTAGAGTGGTATGTGCACTGGTTGAAGAGGAGATAAGGAATTGTAGGCATTGGAAACACAGTTTGGAGTCGAAAGCAAGTTGGCAATGTTTTTGGAGCAATTACAGTGGTGTATACATAAGTTGGAGAGGAGATAAGGACTTGTCAGTAATAATAAAGCAGTCAGACGGTGTGAGTTGAACTCTTTATTTGAAATATCACAGTCAAAATTAATAAATCAAATAAGGTAAACCGTTGCACAAAAAACACCTTCCTCCCCACCCCAGGGGACTGTCCCCTGTACCCTATGATGTACCAAGGTTCTTTTCACGTCTCCACGAATCATATCGCTGCATTTGCGCAAATACAAATTATTCATACTGGTTGCATCAGTGACGGTTTGCTTGCATTGAGTCGAATGCCTGTGGACAATACCACCATAACCCGGCCCCATTGGTGAGCGCCCTCGGTGCCTATTTCCCATCGCATTTGTGTTTATCTGTTGACCATCGACAGTAAAACCATTCCAGTAAGAATGGACTTATTTTTTACATTTTGGTTCACTTGCCAGTTTCATCAATTTGTCTGTTACGGAGATATTATCTCAGACAAAGGTTAATGAACCTAGCGGTCATCGACACCAGTAAAATAGTTAATTAAAACAACAAGATCTCAATAATAAGTCGATATGCATACAAACCATATTTGCGACAAAATGTACACTGTGTACATATATGTTTGAATGATAAAAATAGTCAACACTTAATGAAGGAACATGATAATTTCACGTGATGGGTTTGCAACGTGTCACACTGACGTTTGAATATTAATTGTGACACTGATGTTTATGATTGGATGTATCATTTTATCTTTTAATTCATGTCTATCGTATGATCAAAGCCACGCCCTAAAGGTAACGTTTAAAATCCGTTAAGCTAGAACGCACCTCGGGGACAGACATTCGGACTCTCAAACTTTTACAATTCTCTTTTGATATACCACATGTGGGGTTCATTTTAAAGCTCCTGGAGAAAGACAACTTTTCACCGGCTTAGTTTTTCGAAATTCGAAAATTTTTATTTTTCTCCATAGAGTCAACACAGGGAAGACGGCCATTTCGAATTTCTAATATCGGTAAACCTTGGGCAATTTGTTTCTCCAGTACAAAAATTTGCACGGTGACCCCCTATTTTTATTCTTGATTTTGAAAGAGAATGATTGAAAGATCCCTTGAGGAAAGTTAGAGCAAAAGTTTAAGTCTTTCACTTTCGAGGTGCATAGGCCTACTACCTTAAACAATCCAACGAATATAGTTGCTCAAAGATAGTTGCTTGAGAGAGAGGAACGCAGCGGACCCAAGACTTTTAGACTATGGGAGAAGCGTATCTTGAGCGATGGCAACTGTCAAGCTTGTCTACAGAGAAATAAAGTCTATGTAGTACCAACGAACTCTGAACGTCTCGTGTAGTCAATACACTGAAGATCCCCAGGTACCTCTCAGCAGGCAAGGCGAGTTCAACAAACCCCCTTGAAAAAACGAATAGTAACAGTTGTCCGATAAAGTATTAAAATTTCTCAACTGCTTTAATGCGGGAGCAAGTGCATAGCAGACTAGCAATGGGCCCCTCCACTTAGTGAATCGTCGCTTGATACAAAAAATACGGAAATTTCTTGGCCAAGTTTCAGTCGATCTTACGGGGGATCGCAGCTTTTCGACCCTAATTTTGCTCGTTGAAGGTAGTTTCCACAATTGTTTGGATCGTTTGGGGTAGTTTTGGTTCGGTTCGGCTCGGTTCGGGTCGATTTGCAAACGCCCTATACATGCATGCGACCAAGGTGACCCCGCGCAGTACGTTAGAATGCGGGGCAATAGGTTCCCTTTTGGAGACATTGTCGCAAGGGCGCGTCCAGGCAGCAACACTGCATTTTGTTTATAGGAGTGTGTCAATATCCATTTATAGCCAATACTAAAACGTATTGAACCGAGTCCTTTGAAACTTACAACATTCACAAGGACATTGCACACGTGATTCTAGTATATACGGCAATTTGCATGGCTAGGATGTTGGCCCATAGGAATAATGGCTCCTGCGACATATGGCGCACTGAAGACGAGTGACTTCACTTCACTTCGGGTGAAAATAGTGCACGCCTTTTGTGGTTTGATATCTGCATTGGTGGAAGTTTAATCTGAGCTTGGATTTGAAATATTTTGCAAGGATCATCAGTTGTCTGCTTGAATCAATAAATGCAGACTGTTGTGTGAGACGCTGTAGAATTCTGTGGTAATATAAGGAGTTCTGAGGCCGACGAAAATCGTAACAATGAGCGTGCATTGCTGCAAAAGTTCTAATACCACCGGGGCTCTATTTTCATCACTGACTCAAAATTTCAATGGATTTGCCTACAGAAACTTAGGCCGCGTTCAAAAAATGGTGAGGGGGTCTGGAGGAATTCAGGGGGGATTTGAAAATTTATGGGGTAGTGGGGGGGGGGGACTTGAAAGTTTTGCTCTGCCTATAGGGGGACCTGAAAATATTTTGACCACCAACATTTTGATGTCGTCCAATGGTTCTAATGCTAGTAATAATTAAAACGAAATCTGGAACCACTTTGTCGCATTTTATGTCTTTAATCTCGACAAAATCTAAAAATGTATGAATGCCATTAAATTTTCGTAAAACAAGTTGGCCTTGTAATGGGGCAGGAGCTGCAACTGTTGATAATTTTTCAATATTTTTTTTGCAATGTATCAAACACAGTTTCTTGGTGTCTCTGTACAGCAAGCTGAAAAACACAATATTCAGTTTGTCAACAAAGCCCATTTGTCTAAATATTGGTGATAATTGAATGATGCAAATGCACGGTACACGTAGGCTGTGTTGGCAAGCTGGATACTGGACAGCTCAACATGCTGTAGGGAGTAGAACAAGAACGCAATTGTTAAACTGAATAAAAATATTGTCAAAATAAAAAGTTAATACAACAATCAAATATTAGAGAAAAAAGATGGGGTCACCATAATTGATCTTATACAAATGTATGATGAAAAGTTAGTTTTTCTAAAATCACTTAAAATCAATATATAAAACCATTCATTTCAAGTTCATGCAGTGAATGAAATTTTCACATCTCATTGTACAAAAACACAAAAGTAAAACTTTGAACAGTAAAGAAAAAATGTGTGATTAAATGGAATCGTTTATATTTTATCAAATTTGCCATTATTACACCCAAAATTTCTGAGATTAAAACATTAATTTCATGGAATATTTTAACCTTCCAGTATTGTTAATTTTGTAAGACTTTTATAAGTGGCATCTAAGTTGTATATATGTCTTGTGCTTTAAAAAAAAATTCTGTACTAGGTCACTGTGCTCATTTTTTCACAATTTGGTTAAATGTAGCCAGGAATACACAATTTTCATACTTTCTTATGATTGTCATTTTGTGTTCTTTTCAGCTGGTGACATCGACCTGGCCAGAGTTGGATAAACTCAAGTCGGCTTAGACTGAGAAATCCAAAAAGTCCACTGACACATTTAAAAATGAAACAATTTAAGAACTTGCCCTAGGTATTTGGCTCTACAACCTGCTGATAAGAGGTAGTGTTGAACATGTGCATGCAGAACGACACATAACATGTTTATTTTTACTCTGCGTGCATTCCCTTTAAATATGCAGCTATATGGTAATTTGGGGAGGGGACTTGAAAATTTTTGAGGGTATTGAGGGGGGGTCTGAAAAAAAATAAGATTTCAATCGCGATTCCTCCAGCCCCCTCACTATTTATTTTGAACGCGGCCTTAAACTGACATTGATGTTACACCTGTCAAGAAGATTTGTGCAGCTATTAATGTTTGAAATAGGATAATTTAGTTCAACGCTACTATGGTGGCCTAAGGGAAAAGTTACAGGTCTTGTGATATGATTCAGCGGGGAGGCTATGTCATCATAGATGACTTGCTTCTTTCTTGTAGACCCTACTCATCTTAAGTAATTCAAGCTCTCTTCTCTCTCTGTCTCTCTTCTCTCTCTCTCTCTCCTCTCTCTCTCTCTCTCTCTCTCTCCTGCCCTACAGGCGGATCGTATCATAAATCGTGCGTACAAACGGTACAGAAATGTTGAAATGATAACCAGTGCTCAAATCAGACACCGGGAATCAGACACTTCCAAATGTTACACTGAACTGCTCAGAATCCTGTGAATGGCTACACTGTGTAAAGCAATATAATATACATTGCAAAAATTACCAGTCCACTTCGTCATCGTATTCTTCTGTCAGAAACTTCGACATTTGTAAGCGGAATTTGCAATCTCCTCGCCAGCACCCATATTGGAACATATAACCATTTTCTGTTTGCTGTAACGAGATATGAAAGAGTCAAAGTATTGAGAAATGGTTTCCTACATGTATTGAGCGATTTGAGTACCGAGTCGTTATTGCAATACAATTCTCATAAACATACAGTGGGTAGAGCTTGTGTGCAAGTTTAAAAACGGTAGGTAGTTCACCAACGAGAATTGCAATACTATAGTACGGACGATCAACTGACATGCTACCTCTCACAGTCGCTGCTCGACCGATACACGACGGCCGCTGTGATACGCACTTTTCTAATGCATACCATACACCGGCCGTCGGGTATCGGTTCACTGGCACAAGTGACCGTGACACCACTGACCTCGTATCTACACTCTCTGCTATGGTACGGTTCTTGTGGGACACCCTTTCCGTACATCCACACCGGAAGACATACACATGTTGAATGGCCATACTCTGAGTAACAGCATACGTTTGTTGCCCGAAAGCCTGAGAATCGGCGTACAATGTTCAGTCTGTTTCACGAGGGCATTTGTGTACTGAGTGATGTAACAGAACCGACCTCGAGGTACTGATAAAGGATGATTGTGATAAAATGTGAACTACAATAAAGCTGTGCCTATGAGCCCCTGAACATGGATCCATGCTCTGAATAAGCCTGCTGCACATCAGAGAAATTAGCTGAGAAAATTCCGTTCGAGGCAATTTGCTGAGCTATAATTGTACTCGCGTGTGCGGGAGTTTTTGTGCCATTTAGCAAAATATGTTTCATTGATATTTTTCCTGATAAAATCGGTCAGTTCGGTCAAGTAATTTGATTTCTTTTATTAGGCCTACCCTCTCTTGTTTCTTTAATCAATATTTGTCTCATTTTATGGCACCCTGTGGATAGCTTTAAGACACACTGCAGTTTACTGCATTGCAACGGGTCCCATTTTTCATTGCTGAACCGTCTTTGGCCTGAAAAGGCTATCAAATTTAAGATTCATATGTAGGTCAGATTAGGGCTATAAAAGCGGGTCGAGTTTTGACCATTTATTGGTATGCATACATTATACCGAAGATCTTTAAACACCTGGAACGGGCACGGTTTCCATGACAGCGGTGTTACAGCAACCCTCATTCTGTCAAGGATGTAAAAATCCCTCCCGGCACCTACCATTCTGTGTTGGGTCGCCTTGTTCAAAATATCGATGCAATCCTCTAGCTCTGGTTTACCAGGAGCACCGACTTCAAGTCTCACTTGACTTCCATCAGATGTATCACCTACCCCCAGGCCGGTTTCCTCGAAGTAATGGTTAAAGAAGGTAAGCCTGTCGTCTCCGCCCAACCTTTCACCGCTTCCAGAAAGGGCAGAGGCCATGGCTTCAGAATGCTGGACTCGCTTTTCCCTGTATCTATCTATATACCAGGCTATGGAGTATCACCTCCACTCGGCTATAGTTTTGACGGAACGTAAACAGTATCACTGGAAGCACATGCAGAGCGTACATACACTGCTATATACCAGCTGATAACACAACACCGACTGACTGTTGTAAGACAATGGTCATGTGATATACATTTAACGATCACATGACCGCATGAATGAACTTTGACCCAATCTGAAGAGGGGCGGCGCTTTTCAGTCGCTCTTTCCATACAGTCACCTGTGGTCTACTATTCGGCTCTGCGTCTATACGCCCTATAGACGCGTATACATATGCCTGAGAAGTAGAAAGTCAGGAAACCAAATGGGTATTTCGTATAGGGATTATGCCACCGTGTCATATTCGACATTCGATTTAACTGTGAAAATTAGCAAGTTCATCTATCATGTATCATGTATCTCTATCATCAGGTGCAGCCAACGAACTATGCACTTTTAAAGGGGTCATTGTACATGACAAGTAATGTGAACTGACTAATTTAAGTCAAGAGGGTAATTGATTAGCTGTTCTAATTGGTACGTCAGACTGACGACTTTGCGTCGGCCCAGGTCCCGACCAGGGCCGGGGCCGACGTAAAAAACCAATGTGGACACGCTGAGTCGGCCCTGGGCCGACTCAGTTTGGTCCCGGTTAGAAGGGGGGTTCAGGGCCGACTCAGGGCCGACGCAAAATTTGGTCCGACGCAAATCGCCAGTGTGGCACGTTACGTCGGCCTGGTCCCAGTTGACCAGGCCTCCGCTATGGATCGAAGTTGAACTAGTCACACTATTCGCACAAAACAAACGACGTTTGAAACTAAAGTTTACACCTATCGAAAGTTTTCAATCCAGTCTTTACATTTTAATATCATCCCATGTACGCTGAACTTCCCACCAACCTTTGTTCCGCAAACGAGACCATGTCATTCGATTCCACAGTGCACGTAATAGACTAGAGAGGCATGTCAAAATGCCGCGCACTGGTTATTTCTCCACCGCGGTCTTTATATACCATATGCTCATCCAATAATGGTGAAGATCTCTCCGATGATTAAAAGGGCGAGTGGTAGTCATATTTGCCCTTCTTGTGCGTAAAAACACAGGAAAATCATGAACAGTAGAAACAGCGTGTCATATTCAAATGCGCCATTTTGAACTTTGACAGGTCAGAGGTCACAAAGGAAGGTAAAGTTACGTCGGCCCTAATTCTGGTACCGGTAAGTGTGGACACGGACCAAATTTAATCCCAAAAGGACAATTATTTTGCGTCGGCCCAAATTTCAGTTGGGTTGCCAATGTGAACAAGATAAATTTGCCCTCCCACTGAAAAATTTTTCGACTTACCCTGCCGCACTCAAACTTCATTTTTTTCCCGATCCCCACATATTTTTGCCTGTTTCCCCTCCCCACTGTGAATGTTTGGAGCTCCCCTGCCCTGTGGTGAAAAAAAATGCTGATTTCCCCTGCCGTGGAAATAATTCCCCTAAAAATTTTGTCATTCCGTTTCCCCTGCAGACATGAAGCTACCCTACCTTGTGATGAAAAAAAAACTGTCGATTTTCCCCTGCCCCGAGAAAAAATTTCCCCTGAAAATTAACATTCCATGCAGACACATACTGCAGTGGCCTTGTATTTGGTTTCCATCTCGCAGTACATAGAGTGAGATGTGGGATCAATCGATAGGCTAAGTAGTCTGGGTAACTTTTAAAAGGTATAAGTAATTGCACTGTATCCCCATCCCCGGAAACACCATGGCTGAAATTCCCCTGTCCCTGTTTTAAAAGTAGTCTTCCCCTCTCCTCGTTTTTCCCAAGCCCAGTCCCAAAGACAATCAACCAATATCTGCCCTGTTAGGGTCAGGGTTAGGGGTTAGGGTTAGGGTAGGGGTTAGGTTTTCTCTGGTAAAAAGCCTTACTTCGCTCTCAACCACAGTCGCTTGGTGGGCTATTCAGCTCTGGGACTATTCGCCCCATAGACGAGTGTACAGAAGCGAGAAACAACCCTAGCTTCTGTACACTCGTCTATGGGGCGAATAGTTCCAGAGCTGAATAGCCAACCAAGCGACTGTGTCTCAACCCTGGAGATTAGGTCAAGGGAGGGAAAAATTGTAACGGCATAACTTAGGGTTAGTTAGCATTAGGGGTTAGGGTTAGGTTAAGGTTAGGGTTAGAGTTAGGGTTAAGTCGCAGATCACAGTTTAAAGACGCAGTTCGTATGTCGCAGGTCGTGACCGGTCTTCCATACATGTCGGAGTCCTAACGTGGCCGCTATTTCTCCCAGGGTGTATCCATTGTAGAAGTATGCAGAAATAAGCTCGTCTCTACCTCTGTAATCCATCGTTAGGAGGAGAACGAAATGACATGTATGCAAACGCCATATTAGTTTTGCAACTCGCATGTCGCAGTTTAAGAACTCGCATGTCGCAGTTTAAGAACTCCCAGGTCGCAGTTAAAAAAAACTCGCATGTCGCATGTCGTGACCGGTCTTCCATAGCCCTGCCCGACAAAAAACTAAAATATGTCCCCTGACCTAGCAAAATTAAAATTTCCCCTGCCCTCAAAAATTGCTTACGGAATACTTTTTCGATGAATAGCTCCGTTGGCTGCACCTGTATCATTCTCAAAATTCATCCTGATACTTAATTTGCTTCAAAAATGCTCGTTTTGTGTGATTTTCCGCCGTCTTCGACGGACACATCGCCAAAAGATAAGCGTGAGCACAGTCACTCGTGAGCTATTCAGCTCCGTATTCGCCCATAGACGTGTGTACATATGTACACACGTCTATGGGGCGAATAGTCCCAGAGCTGAATAGCTCACGAGTGACTGTGGGTTTTTTTCTCGCTTATGTACACACGTCTATGGGGCGAATAGTCCAAGAAATGAATAGCTCACGAGTGACTGTGGCGTGAGCAACATTCCGGTCACCTCGCAGTGAACATTGGGCACCACCACCCTACTGACGTTAGCTCCGCGTACCCATGAGGGGTGCCTGGAACGCTGCCTCATGCTATATTTGGCGAGGTATCTCTCGAACTCGGCCGAAAATCACATGAACTGAGCATTTTGTAAGAAAACTGTGATATTTTAGACTTAGAGAGTTATGGTCTGACAAAAAGAGATGTCAAAACCACTGAAGTCACTTTATTGGCCGGGAAAAATTAGTTGATAAGAAATGGCATGCAGTCAAAGGTCAAATTGGTCAAAAATGGGCTGAGAATCTAACTCACTGACGTATACATAGCTACTTTCTTCAGTCGTCTTAATTCAGCAGTTCAGTAAATGATTTAAATTGGAAGATTTTCCATAGATGCTTAGTCACAGGAAGCTTGGCCAAAACTTAATTTAAGTGATGGGAAATGCTATATTTGTGGACAAGAAGAAACACCGGAATACATCTTATTTGAGTGTAAATATGTAAAAGAAATCTGCATGGCAGAAATTTATTTCTTTCTTTGTCAGAAAACACAACCTTGATGACAATATCAATATCAATATCAAAAGATTAGCAATTGCAGGAATCGAAAATGATAAAATAATGCAACATCTGACATTGTATACTGTATCATTTTACACAGTTTGGAATATTCGAAATTCGGTTACTCTTCATGGGATTAAAGATTCCCTGTAATCCTATGTTATGCAATTAAAATGTTATCTTTCCTCATGGATGAATACATTATATTTCACTTATAAGATGATGAACAAAGCTGAGGATTTTATCACAAAGTTTTCAAGCCTTGTAAGACTTGATCGAAGGAGAATAATGCATCCTGAATGCATTTACATGATGATATATTTTAGTTTAATGACTGTTTTTTGTTGTTTTTTTTTCAGACAAGTTGCATTGTAAGTTTGACATATTCACAGTTGTGTAGATTTGTTTTATTTGCGACTTTGTGAAATAAATTTATCTTTTTCAAAAAAAGGAGGAGCGAATTGTTTCGTCCCCAAGGGGGGGTTTGCGATCGGCACAGCTTTCGTGTTGCTGTTTTTACTTTATTTTAAAGTTTGACTGTGATATTTCTGATAAGCATTTATACTACCAAACTCGGGTTTCTCGTTCTTACTACTACTCTATAAAAAAATCTTCTTCTCCTTCACGGTCATGTATTAATCTTGTGATAACTGTAAGGTAAGTTTTATCACTGTACTGCTTCTTCTATAGACTTGGTTCAAGTCTGTGATTTGTGAATGTTTGAGTGGGGTGAACGCGATAATTTGTGTTCTGTTTTCATGTGAAACGCGTGCCCGTGAGTGGGGTGAACGCAATGAGTTGGGTGAACGCTTTACAGGGGAGTTTCTCCCGAAACTAACTCACTACTGCGCCGAAAGGTAACACGTTCAATTAATCGCAAGGAAAACCTGGCGTAGGCTGCCAAAGTCAAAATAGGTTTGTATGAAATAGGAGAGACACGAGAGAAACTATTACAAAACATTTTTTTTTAGAAATTCACGGACTTGAACCAAGTCTACCTCTACTCAATCTGATGAACAAGATTACCCAGTGCGTCACCAAGTAGAGCTGAGTTACTAATCTGAGGGCGCTTTCATCCCATTAACTTTGACAAACTTGAAGTTAATAACAAACGTACCGGCCAGTGTATAACAACTTGCAAATAGCAACAAAAGACCTGTGCTGAGACCAAGACACCCCATCTCCTACCCCGGGAAGGAACCTATTTGCTATTATCTGTGTTCTCTGTGTGAATCAGTGAATTCTGTAAGGATTGTCATTCATTTTGACGGTGAGCTGTATACTCCCTGCTGTGCGGGTCATGGTAAACGAAAATGAAACAAAAACAAATTATTTTTCAGACTCATGAAAAAAATGCTGATCAGTCCCGGAGATGGCATTCTCAAGAAAAACTGGTATCCATGCGTGATGCTAAAACCACGGAAGAGGGTGGGAGTTTGTTTTTGTTCATCTTCATCGTCCGTGAAAGCACGAAACAGGGGTACATTCTGCAAAATCATGGCAGTGTAATGACAAGAATACCTACTGGATACTCTAAACTCAATACAATTAAAGTTTGAGGCTCCTATTTCAAGATGTAGTTCAAACCAGGGGACAGAAATGTTAAACGCTTGGATAATATCATCTGCCCTGAACATCCAGCCTTGCTAAAGTAAAAGCCACAAACGAGACACTTTTTTCAAATATAAAGCTTTCATTGAGTTGGGCGTGGCCTGACAATATTATTTCCTCTTCAAAGTCTCTAGACTTAACAAGACAAGAAAACTGAGATATCCATCAATACTAAATGAAAACTTAAACCACTACTTTGCACCATAGGAGGGAAAGTTTATAAGTAATGGAAATGTTAACAAAGGCCTTTTTCAGATCATTAATCAGTGTCAGAGACATTCCCCATACCATATACTGTTCAAATTATGTGATGTCTGCCTTGAAGTCCAAAGTGTTGCATAAGCTGAGCTGCTGTCAGGAGTTTCTTTACATGACCTTATGTTATTATTATATGACAGAAATAGGCTTGATTTCTTCCTCCAGCCAAACCTTGCTATCTGCTCTAGGCTGGCATACACAAATAATGGTATAACAAACACATATTGTATGACTCCTTTTATCGGGGTCATTTATCCTCCGATTCAGTTTTTACAAAATGTCTTTGCTGCTGCGCAGATTTTCTTTGCCGCTGTCACAAGCACGTCCCTCTCGTAGTAAGTGATCGCTACCCGGGCGCAGTTCCCGAAACTTCCCGTGGTGGAGAAACTGATAGAACGAAAATAAAACTGCATGATTAGCTTGGAACTAGTAACCTTATAGAGGTTCGTGGGATGGGGTGTGGGGGATGTACATAGGCATAGAATATTGTAGCTGCTTGGTAGATTGTAATTATTCACAGCTATTTATGGATTTTGAAAACCAAGACTATTGGGTAGTTATTTGGCTGTTTTGGAAAGATTCATCATAAAAGTCAATAGTTTTCAACCAACCAATAATCGATGGCCTTCCAATCCTTGCACATTGTAAAGCTGAGAGATTTTACGGGTGAAAAGTCATAATTTATTAAGTAAGATAATAAAAGGTAGGCTGTTTAAATTGGCCATCTTGTTGACAGTAATTCGTCATGAGACAAAGCCAATGAGGCATAGAGGGGAAATGACGGGTCTCATCTTCTAGGTGGATTTTGCATACTTTAAAAAAATAAATATGAAACTATTTCCTTTCATAGTTAGGAAAATCACACATCTACAAGTAAAATTGAAAATTCTACAAATACATGATATTTAATCAATTTCAAATCATCTCCATATTTTGCATCAATTGAATGGTCAAAATTAAATGCCTGATTACAAAAATATTTCGATGAAAGTATTCATGTCGTTAAAAGACTTTAAAATTTTCTTCATTTCATCATTGACTATGGAACAGCTACGATGGTTTAAACTTGTTTCTCCATCACACTATCGTTTTCGCAGTCAGTTTTCAATCATCTATATTCTTGTAGAATAACCTTGTAAGATTGGAATGATTCCATCATTTCCATCAAAACATTTCAAAATCACAAACAACCGTTTTCCTTACTAGTACTGCCACACTGAAACTCTATAGGCAGAAACTTTTTGTGAAGTTACTTCTGTCTATGTAATATTATCTCTATTACTAGTACTCTTCTCAAAATGTCTTCTATTCAACTTGCTAACATAGCCTAGATGTATATTGTATCCAATTTTATCGTAGGCTATCGAATCTTAGTCTGCACTAGAATTAACGTGTCGACGGCCACAAATTAATTAAACGTTGCTAGTTTGGTGTAATTGTTCGACATTTAGCAAGGAATATACTTTTAAACAACTACTAAATAGCTAAAAATAGATAAAACTTTGAAATATTGGCCTGCTACCTCCGCTACCCAAAATCTCATTTGCATAAATGAATCGTACCCCAAATCCTGCAATATCTGGCCACAACAGCACATATTTTACACGAAGCCTTAAGTTTGCAATGTTAATACTCTAATTCTATTTCTATATATGTGCTATAGGCGGAAGAACAAGACTTGTGGATTTGTATAGGTGAGAGTATCGATCAGGCAATATTGAATGGAATCAAAATCAGAACGTCGGAAAATCATTCGCTTTTGCGGCTAATGGTTTTTCTTCTTTGTCATGGAACGTAAGGAGCAACGAGCTGTTAACTACTATTTTCTGTGATCGTTTCAGGAAAATTGCTGTGTAGGCATACTTACCTTTTGCCGGGTACAAACGACACGCTGTACTCCTTTTCGCAAACGTCCCGCAGTTTCTCAGTGTCTATGTCTTCCGGAAACTCAATCCAAATAAAGAATCCGCCCTTAAAAAGAAAAGAAACAAGAAACAGAGAAAAAATCACATGCAATATAGCAAAAATTCAGTACATATAGCGTTTTTCCATAATCAAATTATTCAGACATGATATAATACAGTAAAATTGTACAAATCAGATCTCTGCGAGGTATTTCATAGAACTCAGCAGTTTTTGAGAACGTTTATTATTTTTTTGTAGGCAGGATATTATTTTTGCTAATTCGAACATCGTGGTACCATCAACCTTTAATCTGTGGCCAACTTTGGGGTTATAGTCTATCGTCGTTGTTACTCCTGTATTGCCATGATGTGTATTGACTGGTCCATGTGTGATAATAACTCAAAATGTATTGCCGCTCTGATCTAACATTTAATATCACTCTGCCAATCATAGAATACCTAATAAGTTATCACTTCAAACAATATGTATTGCCAACCCAGTATGCAAAATACGTTGTAACCAAATATGAATATGTATCAGGTATGATGACATATTTGCTAACAGTAATGACATTCCTAAAGGTCCCCCATTGTTCAGAGTGGAGACTTGTTGTGAAAACCGGAAATGTATCAATGGCATACGTAATAAATTGTCCTCTGAAATATTTCCCCCTTGCACTATACTCTGTTCTTTAAGTCGGAAAATTCGCCATGCCTTCTGTGTGATTCGAGGATCTTAGTAACCTAAATTACCCGGACAAGGTGTGGAATTTCTGCCCTGTCTGCGTATGGTAAACCTAAATCCACTGCTAAAGTAAATACCAAAGGCGTCATACTGACCTGAGGTTTGAAGATCTTAACGCCCGGGGGCATGTCATCCATGAAGACTTGATACATACTGTCCAAATTATCCTGTAGACAAAAAATATTATCCACAGGAAAGTACTTATCTTCAATGATAAAAATTGATAACATCAACATACAACTCTCCAAATATTACTAAATTAATTCACAATCACTAAACGCATAGCAGGAATTATCACATTAAACACTCGGGAGAGAATGCTTTGTTGGACTGTTTGTATGTTAGACACAATATAGGCTACTGTAAACTTGAGCAATTAGGAACTTTATAGACTAGCGTTGTCTTACGATCACATAATGTTATAGCCTGTACCACACGCAGTGATACCATGTCGATTCAAGAATTTATCTAGAATTTCTGGTCCAGAAAGCTTGGCTATGTCGGACGGCGTCCCGTAGCCTTGCACATGGATTTGTAATGAACACGGTAATGTGTTTGAACCGTCCTCCTTTGGCAGCAAAATTCCTATTATGAACTTATGGGCTTTAAAATTTAAGGCAGATATTAAAAATACCCTGTATTTTTTTCGTTTCTCAAGTAGATGCTTTGATACCAGCCCTAGCTCCAACGCACTCGCTAGTATTGCAGACGTGTAATTATTCCAGCCTCCTGCACTCATTGTGAAGGCACTGCAGAGCAAAGAAAAGATTGCAAGTATGTTAATGTGTGAGATAAGTATTCAAAACATGCCGTTCCGTGTCTATTCAATCACTGGCAAACCTCGCACGCACACATTCAATGGTCGGAGAGTTATTTAGGTCTACATGTAAAATGGAAATGAAAAATCAAGAATTTATACCAGCTTTGGCTAATGCTTTGACCCTCTCGTACTTCTCCAGCGGGATCTCACTACTCATGATTGTACGAGTGGCCTTCCTTTCTGTAAATTTGTGTGGTCGCATGTAATCGTTATGCAATCCGAGTCGACATAAATTTATGCATGGATGTGTTCATAAATCATAAATTTAAATCAGAATACAAATCACAATACAAAAGGAAGAGATTTGTTTCCATGTTATTTACCAAACCTTCCGTATTTTCTTTTGTTTTGCTCTTTCGTTAGTAATTTTGGTTTCAGTCACTATGAACAATAACCGGATGGTTTAGCAATGTAGAACTTCTGCAGTTATTATTGTTAAAAGTGACATCGTAGGACTTCGGCGTGAAAAAGGCGTGACTTCGTTAAAGGCCTGTGTTGGCACCAGATTGTCTCATTAGAAAATTTACTCACCATATTACAATTTCAATGGAAAACAAAAGGCTATCACACCTCCATAATCCTCTTACAGACTAGAACAAAGGCGACCCCAGGGATCACGAACAGCGCCTTTAAATGACCACTATATCACGGATCGCTTATAGCTTGCGCGTCGGCTGTTTGTTTGGTAAAATCTTGATTCATACACGTCCGTGAAAGTGGAAAAAAGGCGTGACCCTCAGGTAAAACTGACGTAAAGCGCTTGCTTGCTGGACAAAATTTTACCTTTTGATCTTGTAAGCGAATTAGCTGATTCATTATTTTCTCATGGTGGGACATAGGGTTGAGGAGAGGAATATAATAGATTCCTCTACATTGTTATGACATTAACGTTCTTTCAGATTGTAATATCCAACGTGATTGGATTATACCACTCTTACCTGTTCTCGATTACATCTAGTACTTTTAACGGTGCTTCCATCCAACCAATTCTCAAACCGGGTCCAAGGATCTTAGAAAACGACCCATTCGAGATCACATTACCCACGTAGTCAGGATCTGTCTTCTTGTCGTATGCAAACAGCCTCCTGGGCGGAGGTAATGGCTTGTCCTCGGGTTTCTCACCGGGTATGTACGACAACAGGTTGTAAACGTCATCGCAAAAGAGCAAAATGTTGTACTTGCGGGCAAGCTTTACTATTTGCTCACATTTTTCTGTTGATATGGGTAAGAAAACGCATTAATGTACGGTCACCAGCAATTAACCCATTATTGGTATGTATATGATTGACAACATATATGTACCTGCGTAGGGACACGTATGTCACTGATTGGACTGGTTAACACTCTTCATCATGTCGTATTAAAAAACGGATCAATTAGTCATTGTGTATACAAGTTTGCAAAGACCGTATAGTTCAGGTCAAGCAGTAAAGTGGCGATAATACATGATATTCAATTTACCTGTGGAAAGACACGTTCCTTTCGGATTGTTGAACGTTGGGATCAGATACACCATTGACCAGTACGGCCGTTGCTCAGTGGGATGATGGGAGGAAGCTCTCTGATATTCAGACAGGACTTTGTCAAATTCCTCAATGTTTATTCCTTCACCGTTTCGTGGCACTGCAATGAGATGTTGGAAAAGTGTCAAAGTCAAGCCCAATGACAGGTAGGTTTGATTTTGGTAATATCAAGAAAGATGTATTTGGAAGGAAAAAATGTTTGAACGTGTGTTTGAAATGTCTAGAAGTAGTAGGAAATAGAACAAGCAAAGGAGGGATTGCTCTCTAAGGCCTCACTTAATATCAGATTTTCGAACATGTCATTTGCAGTGTATTTTGAGAGAAAATATTTTGAATCAGAGCCTTCAATTGGAGTCAAGAACTGATATGACCATACTGTGATTTGCCAAAACCACCACTTCCTTCGGTCTGCGCATAAACTAAAATGCAATATCGAGGGGCACTCGGTTAATTAGCACAATTTGTGTAATGATAAAACGGAATTGCATTCCACGAGACAATGCTTCGTTTCTTAAAATATGTTCTCCAGTATGCATACTGTCCATGGAAATTTCTGTTCTTGTTGTGCCTCCTTTCCTGTTGGACACACTTGAGGCATGTAATGCCTGCATCTACTACAAATGATGTCAACCATCCTAAGGCAGCCATGGTGTTGTGAGTTCGCAAAGTTAGATTTGATGCAATTGGTTGCACTTCTGAATCATTCAATAACAAATAGCATTTAATGTGTTATGATACGTGCGTTCTGACTAATCTTTTATCATCGCAGAAATCCTACGTTTTCTTCGCTTGTGTGTAGAAGGGTACGGTTAAGGGACCGTTCAGTTTTTACGGCCTGGGGGGCCCGGCAAAATCTTGTCGCCGGTGTTCAAAAAAATATAGAACCCCCCTGCATTTTTCGTGAAAAAAGGATGACCCCCCTTCGTCAGACGAAAAAATTTGATGACCCCCCGCTGAAAAATAACCAAAACCCATATGTCAAATTTACCCGCACGGTTTTGATTTGAACTCCGGTACACGGCACACTTTATTCGTGTAGCAGAGATGCCAGTGCACAAACTTCTCATCCAAATCCATTGAAACGTCTGTTAATTAGGACGACTGTAAGGCAATTTTTAACTTCATTTCCATAGACAACTTATATCCATGGACATTGTATAAAGTAAACTTTATTGGAGTGGTTCGCCAAAGGAAGCCCTCCGGTTAAGAGGGTCATGGGCCATTACGTAAAGTCAACTTTATTCTAGTGGGCCACCAAAGGTGAGCCGCCGGTAAAGAGGATCGGTCATGGGCATTGCATAAAGTAAACTTTACTGGACAGGGCCGCTGAAGGCGTCCAGCCATTAAGATTGCCATGGGTATTACATAAAGTCAATTTATTGTCGTAGGCCGCCGCAGGCGGCCCGCCGGTAAAGAGGGTCGATCATGGCCATTGCATGAAGTAAACCTAACTGGAGTGGGTCGCCAAAGGCGTCTGCCCGTTAGGAGGGTCATGGGTAATACATAAAGTATATTTCTTGTAGTGGGCCACTGAAGGCGGCCCGCCGGTAAAGAGGGTCAATCATGGCCATGGCATAAAGTGAACTATATTGTTGGTATTATGTTTTTGAAAATGTGGTGACCCCCCCTTTCCTACTAGTGAAAAAGTGATGACCCCCCTTTGCGGATTCCAAAATTACGATGACACCCTCCCGGATTTTGCCGCCCCCCCCCTCCCGGCCGTAAAAACTGAACGGTCCCTAAGTGAATTTTCTCCCTTGTCAGCGTGAAAAGTATTTCAAGAAGTATTTATAGTCGACAATGTTTATTTAAAAATTTGATGTAGATCTTCCACAGACTGGGGTGTTACCTGGTACAACGTTCATTCCCAAGTCTTTCCCGAACATTTCCAAGGCGATAAAGTATGATGGATCTTCTATAAAGACTGTGTCTCCTCTGTTGAACAACATGGAGGCGACCATATAGAGACCGTTGGTGGCGCCACATGTGACCAGTAACTCCCCGCTGCAATATATCATTCATACATAAACACGGTGAAAATACATTTGTCTCTGACTCTAAATAGTATACAGTGCACTCAACTTCAGTGCTTTGCTCACCTACAACAGAAAATATTATGGCCTATCTTTTTTTTTTTGCATCGTGAGGGCAAAGTATAATATACTAGCAGTATACTGTCGTGAACAAAATAAATGGTCTTGCAGGCTTGACATTGAAACTGACAAACTTTTGTACTGCTAAAAATACACATATGAACTACATACGAAGCGATGGAGTAAGCTTACTGTTATATTCAGCGACGTCTCGCCATATGGCCATCCATAGATCTATCAAAGATCGATGCACGAAATCACGACTATCCGCTCACTGTATCGTACACTATCAAAGTTAGACCAGATTTGTGAAGTTGCCTTCATTTCCTTACTAATTGCCTTCATTTCCTTAATAATTACTAATCTAAGGAATACAATACAATACAATACAATAAAAGTTACATGAAGATATTATTATATACATTTTATTTGCAAAATTTACCAGTCTACTTCGTCGTCGTATTCTTCTGTCAGAAACTTCGACATTTGTAAGCGGAATTTGTAATCCCCTCGCCGGCACCCATATTGGAACATATAGCCATTTTCTGTTTTCTGTAACGAGATATGAAATAGGAAATGTATTGGGAAAGTAGGCACATGTATGCTTGATCTTTGTGTCAGGGCGCTGGAGCATATTCACCACGATGCGTGACAGGCCTTATTGACATGACGGAAATGGGTCGAATGCATAATAGTACGAATTGTATGTTAGATATCTCCTGACAACGCAACATCATTTTCGCCAAAGAAAAGCAGGATCATACGAGCCAGTGACGAATGTTATAAACATGCAAGGGGGTTGGGGGCATGGATGACAACTGGTAAAACTCCTCGATTTCCAAATGGTACCGGGACTTTGCAATGCAAAAATATTCTACCCTGGATTTGTTTCATCATGCAATGGCTTCATTTCTTCCTCTGCGATAAAACAATAGACTGCTCAGGATGTGCATGTAATGTAGCTCAGAGCAATACTACTCCGCAAAGCTAAAAATTTGCAATGCATACCTTATTATAGGGATTCATGTCACACTCAAATGGTTTACAGGGCGGTTCAAATATTGGTGTACCTGTTGTCGCTTGTGTATAGGTACACGGCAGTAGGTCCCTTTTTTCGGTGTCACGATGTGTACGACATATAGGATTTGTCCACCGTCTTACGTGATCGTAAATGACTTTGGATGTACCAACAGTCGCTTGTGGTTCGATGGTACACGAAGATAGTAGCTGTGGCATGCATTGAAAAAGTAGACAGCGGCCATCGTGTACACATCGAAACACAAGCGACTGTATATGTAACCGGTCTTTGCAACGGCTGTGCTGGCAGAGTGCATCATGTTTATAAGGGAGCTACAAGCGTTTTAAATTTAGACAGACATTGCCACACCGATACATATTCAGTTTCGAGCGGAGAAGATTAGCATGGTGTGACAGCATACACTGCCGGACATCAGCAGTCCTATCATTAAAGTATATGAAACTGAACGTCTGACATTGTTGCTCAAACGTTCTGTAAGGGAAACTTCATGCCATTCTTTTTCGAATTCAAGAATAGGAATCGGAGTCACCGTGCAAAAATTTGGTACTGGAGAAACAATTGCCAAATTAATATTTCCCGACACTTGAAAAATGGGCGCTATTTCTGTGTTAGGCTAAATCTAAAGGGTGCATCAAATTTTCGATTTTCGTAAAAAATATAAGCCTGTGAACTGCGCCTGGACGAGTTTCTTGTTTACAAACAATGTATTTCGGACACGATATCTAGATACACCTCATCATCATAGCTGCAACATTTAAATCATACGATGTAGATTATGACAGACATGTTTTAACTGTCATCAATCGCCATCGTACCTTCAATACAATGTTTACATTGCCGTATGGGTCCCATACGACCTTTGAGCGCAGTTCCAATGGGCCTAACCCCCACGAGTAGAAGGCCAACATGGTATTGTAAAAGTTTGAGAGTCGATATCTGTCCTCGATGTGCATTTCACCTTGAAGAGCGCCAAGATGTCGCCTTAGGCTACAGTCTACAGAGCGATCACCGTCTCTCAAAGCAACACATCTACAGCCGAGGCTAGGCCTGGCCTGCGTCGTAAGTTTTTTCCACGCTCAAATGACATTTTCCATCCCATTACATAAACGGAAGTGTAAAACTCTCCCTCAGGAAGCAAAATTTGAGCCAATTTCAAGCAACATGTGTAATCGAGATCGGCAACAGTCTAGGTTAAGTAATTGTGTTATCATTGGCAAACTTTTTAACGCTGGAATAGACTGTAATGATGAGCGAAGAAACTTCACTTCGTAATAGCATAATGAATGCTGTGCATGTATCCTTGTTTTCATTAGTCCTTTTCAAAACTTAGATATGATGATTAAACCCTCTCCCCCGATTATTTCTCCCCTGTGCAGGTGCTCCACACTTTAAGGGTGTGCAATAAACACTTACAACTTGTAATAGACACTGTCAGACACATCCGTCCATCCATTGGTCAGAAGTAGCCATGCACTTCAATGCATTGCCCTGGATCCTGTTTTTCATTTCTGCACTATCTTTTGCCTGAAGGGGGCTAAGGGAGCGTTCAGTTTTTACGGCCTGGGGGGCGGCAAAATCTTGTCGCCGGTGTTCAAAAAAATATAGACCCCCCCTGCATTTTTTGTGAAAAAAAGATGACCCCCCCTTTGTCAGACGAAAAAAATTGATGACCCCCCCCCGAAAAATAACCAAAACCCATATGTCAAATTTACCCGTATGGTTTGGATTTGAACTCCGGTACGCGGCGCACTTTATTCGATGCCAGTGCACAAACTTCTCAGCCACATCCATTGAAACGTCTGTTAATTAGGACGACTGTAAGGCAATTTTTAACTTCATTTCCATAGACAACTCATGTCCATGGACATTGTATAAAGTAAACTTTATTGGAGTGGTTCGCCAAAGGCAGCCCTCCGGTTAAGAGGGTCATGGCCATTACGTAAAGTCAACTTTATTCTAGTGGGCCACCAAAGGTGGCACGCCGGTAAAGAGGGTCGATCATGGCTATTGCATAAAGTAGACTTTACTGGACAGGGCCGCTGAAGGTGCGCGGCCATTACCATTATTCAGTGCGTGATCCCAGGGGTCCCTCAAAATGTTTCTAATACAAGCCACGGCTTCAATGGGAATTTTACGGTAAGATTGCCGTGGGGTATTACATAAAGTCAATTTATTGTAGTGGGCGCGGGCCGCCTGCGGCAGCCCGCCGGTAAAGAGGGTCAATCATGGCCATTGCATGAAGTAACGTAATTGGAGTGGGCCGCCAAAGGCGTCTGCCCGTTAAGAGGGTCATGGGTAATACATAATGTATATTTATTGTAGTGGGCCGCCGAAGGCGGCCCGCCGGTAAAGAGGGTCGATCATGGCCATGGCATAAAGTGAACTTTATTGTTGGTATTATGTTTTTGAAAATGTGGTGACCCCCCCTTTCCTACCAGTGAAAAAGCGATGACCCCCCCTTTTCGGATTCCAAAATTATGATGACCCCCCCTGGATTTTGCCGGCCCCCCCCCCGGCCGTAAAAACTGAACGGTACCTAACAGATGTAGGTCAGCTTAGCATGTCAGATTTTGACCTTTTACCGCGTGCCTACACAGCTTATCTTCAATACTTGGTCGGGCACGGTTCCGTGAGGTAGGTGTTGGCAACTCTACATTAAGTTCTGAGTAAAATAAAAATATCCCGGCACCTACCATTCTGTGTTGGGTTGCCTTGTTCAAAATATCGATGCAGCCCTCTAGCTCCGGTTTGCCAGGAGCACCGAAGTCTAAGGTGATTATACTGCCATCAGATGTGTCACCTATGCCAAAGCCAAATTCTTCGAATAAATGGTTGAAGAAGGCAAGCCTGCCCTCCCTACCCGACCTTAACCTCTCGGCATTTCCTGAAGCCACCGCCGACTGCCTGTGACCTCGCGAGATAGAATCAATTTTCCAGTATCTATTCAGAAGGCGCAGGCTTACTGCCCGTCCTCTCGGCTGTAAGATACGCAACATAAACTGTGACAGCATGCTGGTCTCAGGCTGACAGAAGTGAGCTGAACTCTGCTGAACACTACTTGCAGAGCTGAACTCTACTCTGCTGAGCACTATACTATACTACTTGTTGTCGTCGCAAAAAAAACAACAAAAAAACAAACGATGGTCACGTGACACACAAATGCGATGACCTGATATGAACTCGTACAGGAACAGTTGTAGGGCGCAGCTCTTATTATCGTCCTCGGTAGATGAATGATTGGCAGAAATCAAGTTCATTGACATTTCCTTCAAGTCGCCTGTTGAGCTAAAACAACATAAATCTTTCCTTGCCCGAAAACGTTAAATTGACCTGAAATTGGCCAAAAATGATTTCCGTTGCAGGGTTTCGTGAAAATGGCAATCTTAATTTCAATGCACATTGCATTTAAATGTCAAAAAGACAACAATGTATTTGTAAAGTTTACAAAAATACAGCAGAAAGTGACAACAAAATACAGATATAAAAGCTCACGCGCAATAACCAGTATCCAACCATATAGTATAGTTCAATTTGGATGTGTATCATGACAGGGTTTTCACTAGGATATCTGATTGGGCAGAATTTGAAAGTACAAGGGGAGGGGGAGAACACATGAGATGCTTAGGGGGAAAGTGTCAGAGGGGGGCTGTCCCTATCTTGCATGGGAAATTTTGAGAACTTGATGTATGCAATGGTGCGGTCTGGTGCAATCTGAGAGGTGTCTTTAATTTGTTTTGTTTTTTTCAAAGTAAAACCCGGCCCCAAGGAGAAAAGCACGAGAGAGGGATCCTCATTCTCGTTTTGAAAATTTTAAGAAATTGATGTGTGTAATTATGTAATCTGAGAGGTGTTTCAATTTATTTTGCACTCGGTAATGTTTGAAGACTAACGAATGTGAGGAATGGAAAATCTGTGACCTTCTTGTGTTATTTGTCCGGCTGCCACCTTCTAATGAAAAGCCTGAATACGGTATGGTTGGTTGTCAAAATGGTTAGTGAACTGAAGTCAATTAAAATATATGTTTCTGTGATAATAAAGGATGAATTCACAACAGTTCAGTTTTGTTCTAGACCCTGTGAAAACTTTGGGAAATTGACGTGTGCAATGGTTCAGGCTGGTGCAATCTGAGAGGTATTTTTCAATTTGTCTTTTACTAATAAAGGGAGGGAGAGCACGACAGGGGGGTGTATCCCCTCTCGCATCGAAAATTTCGAGAAATTGATTTGTGCAATGGTGCAATCTGAGAGGTGTTTCAATTTTTCGCACAAAAATTTAGTAACCCCCTTCTTCCTCTCTACCTTTTGACAAACCCCCCTTTGAAGTTTTCAATATTTTGAGTGACCCCCCTCACATTATATTCCTCCGGCCCCCAGGCCGTAAATAATGGCTACTATTACAATTCTCATAAGATTATTGTTAAAAGTTTTTAAACTTTGTAAAAAAAAAAACCACACACATTAAGAATGTGTATTCATTATAAAATTTATAAATTCAAAATGTGACTCTCCTCAAAACTAAGTTTGCAAAAACGTTACTCTCCCTCGCTCCCTCGCGGGCAAGTTTGTAAAAAATAACCCCCCCCCCACTCCTCATAGCCTAACTGAGAGCTACCTTCTAAACGGTCATTGTTTGGAAAGTCTGCAAGTCAGCTTGAAGCCGATACATTCCATTCACGGATGTCTCATTTAGTGACATCGTTTGAAAAAGTGGTGTTCCATGTACTAGTAATTAAAAGGCAAGGTTTGGTTGACCCGGGGACAAGGGACCACCGCCAATGTCCAGCCCTTAAATTCATGGAGGTAGCCTCTGCTACCTCCATGGTGCGGGCAATTTTTAATGATATGTTATAATGTAGGAGGAGGAGATCGGCCTTATAATTGATGTGGATTATCACATCCTTATAAATATCCTTAAATATTCCGGTATTGAGCAGCTGTGTGCTTGAATTTGCACTTGCAGTCAGGCTAGTGCAAATATCAGGCTTAATGATTTTCGAAATGTGTTAGGCCTAATCCGCCGGTAAGGACAGCCGATTAGCAAGTTGGCAACATTTGCAGAACAATTAAAGAGGTATGTACATAGGTTGGAGAGGAGATAAGGACTTGTAGGTAATAACGAAAGCAGTCAGACGTTTTGGAGTCAAAATCTTTATTTGAAATATCACAGTCAAAATTAATAAAACTACTTGTAGTAATAGAGAAAGCAGTCAGATGGCTTGTAGTCGAAATCTTTACTTGAAAAATCACAGTCAAAATTAATAAAAATAAAATAAAAGCGTGCACAAAGAACCCCACCCCGTCTCCACCCCAGGGGACTGATTCGTTTTATACTATACCCTGTGCTCGTACGCGAACTTGATTCGCAGGTCGCAAAATACCCAGAATGCACTGCAAAACAATATGGCGAAGATAGTATCGTCTGCGTTGTTCAATGTAGAGCGATCGATTGATGAGGTTAATAATATCGCCGATTTGGCTACGACTGCATAGGATTTTTTGAAATTTTAAAATAAGTGACCACACTTCAGTTGTACCTAGCTGCTAGGAATGCAGACTTAACTGGCTATCATGCCTCGTAAAAAACCGTTCAGCGTTAAGCAGAAGAAAAAACAGCTGCAGGAAAAACGAGAGAAGAAACGCCATTCTTCGTTCGCAGGTAAGAGTAATGTAATTTACCCCTACTTTGGTGGATGCCGTCATAAATAAATTTTCTAACCCCGGTGCCTCATGAACGACCACCGTCCGGCTTGCGCACCCAGATGTTTTCACAAACCCACAACCAAGCCACTGTATAATCGTTGCTTGGGCCTGGATAAACCTTCGTGGATAAACGCACGTGCGTGTGTTGTCATCGAATGGCACGGCGATGACGGCTGCGTGGAAGCTCTGCAAACGTTCAGTAATATTGTGCTGTTTGTGAGCCAACCATAAGTATGTGCTGCTCCTACAATGAAAGCTCATGACCGGCGAGTGCAAAGGGCAAGAAATGCATGTCGCACGAAGCACTGCAGCCAGGCCTCGAACAGTCTTCATTATCATTGGGTACGACTCTCATTTTCATAATGTAGCACGGTAGAAAACCCGTTTCTTGTCCATGATTGGTGGAGGATTCTGTCCGTCAGAATTCCTTGTTAATGTGTTTCCTGTGCCACTCGGCCTTTTACGATTACTTTCTCAGTATGATCGTGTGCTGTTAACAATGACTGTTACGATAGCGCTCACACATTGAGTTTCTGATTGCAATCACGTCGCGATTAGACATGAGCCTGTCAAAATTATTTGGACGTATGAAACGATCGCAGAGAGGTAGGATGTTATTACAGACTTTTTCTGAAAATATAGTTTCATTGACGCTTCAGTGAGTGAACTGGGAAAAGAAGTATGTCGTCTGAATAGTTCATAACGTGCCATTATGATACGTCTGTGCACGGGACATCCATGGTCCGTGTACTGTCATTTGACTGTATTATGACAGCCCTATACTGCTACACTAGTTTGCCAATTAAGCATCACATTCTGCACAGACGTCAATCTGGCACTGAAATATTTCTCGACTTGGTGTACTGTGCTTGAGTTGATATCACTGGTTTATGCTACTGAAGTTGACACAGAGAAAGCCATCTATTCCTGCAATGTTCGTAGGAAATTAATTGGGAATGAATCAAGGGATGACAGAAATATATCTCTAATTTATGCAAACATGATTTCCAATGAATTAACTTCAGTACGTGTCTCACTCATGCATGCAAGATACACACTTGATTGTTAGTGTAAAATGTAAAAAAGAAGCCGATTGCAGTAATGTTGTGTCACTGTGTTATTCTACATTGCTAAAATGAGAAAGATAGCAAATACCAGACATACCAGAACTTACTGTCATAATTAGAAAGCTATATTGAGGTACACTGCTGTTATATCTGTGACAAAGTCAGGTTCTCCTTTGAAGTGTGGTGAAGCGTCATCAGCTGGATCATTTACATTTCCTCCACAGAGATCTCTCAGATTTTTACAGTATTGCTCCTATTCAGAATATGAACTCTCTGGCATTGTAAGGTACACAGTATCAGTCACATTTTATGAGTGTTCCCCTGTTGATAACTCATCTACACGACCAAGACGTGATCACAAAATAAGTGATTTCTCACTAATTGTTATTACATTACTGTGAGTAATCCTTACTTAGATCTGGCCATGTCTGCTGAAAGGGTGAGGTTTGCAGCAAGAGTACTCTTGAGTAACCGATCCATCAGATAAGAATTTCAAGGGCAAGGAAGGCCTTTGAAGGTGAAAAAATACTTAAAACGCACAGTTCATACAGTTTCATAGCCCAGGGCATGAATGTTGGCCTCAGCAAGAGGATATACAGGTATGATGTGATATGACTGAAAGCAAAAATTGGACTCATAGTATTGTGCATATATGTATAAACCAAAGTGTTGCCAGACCAATCTCCCATCCTGTGGCTACCTTAGTGTTGTAAAAAAAAACACCAACATGTAACAGCTTACAGATAAGTTTTGTGAGATTTATTGGTCAGCATTTTGTCTTCTGTGTTCAAATTTGTGAAAACAAATTTAAACAGCCCCTTGATTCATCCATATTCAAGTACATCATACAAACTTCATCAGAGGGATCTATGGGACAAGGATTTGGACAAGATACTTGTTTTCAGCTGTCAAAACTTCAATGGCAAAAAAGACCTTGAAGTATACAATCTCCAAAGAAGGACTCGTAATGGCCTTTTAAAAAGCTCCATTTATAGCTATATCATTTTATGCTTGCTCTTAGTTTTGTACTTTCTGTAAAATTAACTTTCCTATACTGGTTTAAGAGTATTGAGTAAATGCTAGCCTTCAACTGATCAGCACAGCCTTATAATATTTGTATTTGTTAAATATCCAAATGCCCAGCTATTACTGACAAACTGATATCATTTGTCAATAATAACATGGCATACTGTATACAATACAGTGTGGCAGGGCGAAATGATATTACAACACAATTCAGGATGAAGAGGAAGAAGAGGAAGGTGTTTGTTTTATTGGGTAAAAATAATGAAAATATTGTAAGTAGTTAAAGCTATTGTTCCCTTCCCCACCAAATAATAGCCAAATGTACCTACACTGTACCCTGTGTTACTTTGGTGCCAAAAGATACATATATGGTAGTAAGTACATTGTAAAAGGTCGATTGGATCCATTGCACTAAAGGTCTTTTTACCGAAGGGTCATTACCCTTATCCTGCCAGTCCTTTCATTTCCCTATTTGCCAATCAGTAAAAAAGCAGTATTTGAGTCAAAATACACATGCTGCTACTTGGCTTTCTACAGTACTGGTACAAGTATGTTACAGTAGGTTAAAGTATATCCATATTTTAAGGGATTGCTCTATCAATTTTCAAGTCTCCACTAAAATGCAATATGCAGGACATGCAATGACTCACTGGTTTTAAGCAACTTGACCTGATGGTGACATGAACCTAGTAGGATAAGGGAGACAGAAATACATGTACCAAAGTACATGGGAGATGCCTAAAATGTATTATTATACATTGTATTTATCACTAATACTGCAGCAACAATATATGTGGAATAAGTGCATTGTTTATCAACAAAAAAAGTGGCATACTGCATGTGCAGAACAAATAATCATTTCTTTTTAAGGCCAAGAAAAATAAAAAGTTTGTTTCTGATCCTTGCACAAATCAATTCAGACCTGCTGCTTCAACCTTTTTTTCTGCTCATGAGGAAATAAAAATATGCGAAGTTAGCGCATAACACAATGCTGTATAAAACAGAACTGTAAACAAAATAACTGACAGTGTTTTTGCTAAGGGCAGTAAGCACGTAAATGTTACTGGGGTTCCCCAGTCATTTTAACCGGGGTTCTCCTTGGTATATCAATGCAATCAAATAGATGGACAGCAGCAATGTTACCTGTGTTCCCAAATCATTTACCAATATGCCCCAACCTTAGCAAAAATGCTGACTGACACTAACATTCTGTTCAGAACTGTACACATCTGTCACTGTGATATTAAGCTGACAAAAGTCTGCATTGTTGCACTAAAAGTCAAACCACAGAACTGTTGCTATAAAAAAATACTAAAGCAACACTAGTGTGCATTTATCTCTGCATGACTTTCCTATGTTGTTTTCATGTTTTTTGTGCATTCTTGTTGGTTGAAAAATTAAAAAAAAATGAGAAGAAAACGAAAAGCCGCTTCACCGCATCATTTTTGCAATGTGTCTAGGATAAGAAACAAACTTTTTATTTTTCTGGCCTAACCAAGGGATGTAAAGTTTGGGTGAAAAAATGGTAAAAATCTACAAGTTTTACCAATGATTGACAGATGTAAAGGCCTGAAGAGCTACTATCTATGCAGGGACTAGAATAACTGCTAATTGGCGACTGTTGAAAAATTTCCTCTCAAATTTTATCATTAGAAAATGAAGAGCCCTTTATTTATTTTATCATATTGATTTGTTGCTGTCCTTACTATTATAATGTAATTTAAATTTTGATGTAATTAATCAAATTGGTGAAATTGATTGACTGGTAAACTTATCCTTTGCATTTCATTAATGTTTCACGAATTTTTCATATTACTAAAATTGACATCTCTGTGTTTACATACATGTACTGTATTGGCTGTAAATCTTTAGCTTTTTTCTCAGCTTAAGTAAGTTAGGTTCTGGATTTGTAATTAATTAAAGCAATTGTTTGTCGTGTACATCCTCAAATACTAGGTCACAAATGCCATTGTTTAGCTGGGATTTAACAACCATCGCACACAGATCGAAATTCATCACATGAGATTATTCAATAGCCAGAGAGTAACCTTGGGGCAGAGATCACTGAAAAGGATTGGATATCAAAGAAATGACAGTATATGAGCCCAATGCTCAAATACACCTTCTTTAATACAAAATTTTTTAAACTGCTTTATTAATTTTAGTCCTCATTTGCTACCTTATCATATTTGAAATGTTTTTTCCTCAAGTATAGGATATTTATAAATTGTTGTTCATACATGTATGTGATATTTACACTGTGGATATGGCAGAAAATGAAATTTTTTTTGAACTGTAATTTCTATGCTACAGAATGGTGTCCTTGTTAGACAGAAATAGAAGGAGGGTTGTTGTAATGTTATTGCACTTGATCGCAAAATTTAATTTTCTGTTTCCCAGATTTAAATACATAGACATATGTGCATTCAAGGTCAGCCTCCCACGGCTTCTTTTAACCCTTTCACCACCATGGTTTGTCCCAAATCCATTGTTTTCTATGGTAAAGTTGGACCTGTATACAGGGAACTGGGGGTGAAAGGGTTAAACAGTAAATTTTAAATTGTAGAAGCAGCATTTCTCTTGAAGCAACTGGAAGGGGCGGCTTTTTTGCTGTCCCTTTGACCCCTGTCAGAAATAAACATGGCAGCAGGATGATATAGAGATGTGTGTACATGTATGTGCTACATGTACCCTGGTACAGTGGTGGGAATTAGGACAACAGATGATGCGTATAGGACTGATAATGGTGACGGTCAAGACGTCAAGCCATATCTGTGTGTCAATCATTACAGTCACAATCACTTACTGAGAGTTTCAATAGCAAAACATTGTTGCTTTCTTTGATCAAATTTGATCAGATTGGAATCAACTTTGATCAAATTTGATTGATTGTGAGATCAATCTCTGTAAATGCTAAATGAAAAGAGAGATGACTGTACAAAAATGTTTGATTGCTGTTCACATTTCTGTCCATCGTCATGGTATCACTAACTTAACGTTCAGACATTGGAGCAGCAATGAAATTGTATTATACCAGACCTGGCTACCCTCTCAGTAGACTGTCCTATTGGAAATCTTGAACAGCTGTGCTACTGCTGTCAAGCAGTTCAAAGAAATTCTATGTTATGAGATAAATTCAACCATCTCTCTTGTAATCATTGATGATAACAACTGATCATGCAACACATGATACATGCAATACATGTTACAAAATGAATGTATCATGTAATTGTTATTGATTAAATTGTTTTCATATTTTAAATAAAAAAGATATAAATAATGTCAAAAATGTTTTATCAATTTTTTATGCAGTCAACCACTATGTACATTCACTGATCAGATGTAGTAACGGCAAGCTTATGCAAGTACACAATAATATTGTGTCGCAAACAACAGTTTATTGTAATTCCATTTTCGAGTGAAATTTCAGCTACTACGGGATAATAATAGACATTTACTAAGTACATGTAGCAGTTTGACATCATAGATAACATGTTGTAGTTAGATGACAAAATTCCAAAGTGACATTTTGCTTCTCAGCTTTTTTATTAGCGCAATATCGAATACCTTGATTACCTAAAATAGACCCCCTAGGCTAGTGATATTCTTACGCATTGACAGTCTGTTGCCATGGTTGCAATGTCAATTCGACCCACATCATTGTCTGAAACATGTAGGTACTGATTGATAGTTATGTGGGAAAGATGCCATTGAATGCAGACTGCCTACCTGATCTGAAAGCATTGAGACATACATGTACATGTACCAACCACATGTACGACTACACATACTATATATAGTATAGGACTTTAACCCTTTGAATGCCAAAGTAATTTTTGTTGCCTTTATAAAATGCATAACCCTGTCATGTTTTTCAGACTTTTGCTAAAATTTTGATTCAAAACTATTAGCAATGATATGTAATGTCCATTTGGTTCAAAATTATCAAAATATTGCAGACAAATTCATGAAAATTGGTAAAATGTTGCAGAAAAATTTTGGCGGGAAAAATTACAGCACTCAAAGGGTTAAAGGTATAACAAGCCTATAGTAAAATAATAGGATCTGATCTGTATGAGATTTAAAAGTTAGAAATGCTCAATATTTCATTTAAATTAATTTTATTGATTATTTTCACATTTATTGATCAGGTATCTACATTGTATGTTTAAGATCAGCAGGAAAATTCTGCAGTGACAAAGGACATGCGATTGCAGTTCTGTGGAAAAAACTGACCCAATGGATAACATTGTGATATCATTTGTGAAAAACACAGACACTACATACATGCAATTGTACTATAAAATTCCTGTATCCTTTCTGGAAAATTAAAAGTTGAGATGAAAGAAATACAAATAAGATTCAATCTATGTTTTGCCACCAATTTTAGTGACTAATAAACTGTTCATCTTCCAGTCTGTCAGTGCATATGATCTACCATGGCATTTGTTCTCTAGCGTACTTTGGTCCATGTAGGCTTTTTGGAGAGGCACAGAATGGTTTGTTAAATTTTGACAAGCTCGATCAGAAGAGAGAACAGGTGTACAATATAAAATGAGACAATAACATGACAAAATCTGATGTGCTTTGAACAGGAAGGCTGTCAGCAATATTAGTTATTTCACCCAAAAAAATTGTTGAACATAAATGGCCAGAGAAAAAAAAATCTTGTTCATCGGATTTTTTGGACCAAGTCCCAGGAGCGGCGAGCGAAAATTTTTTTTTTTATTTTTTTTAGGCCGAAGGTAAACGCGGTTCTCTGGCATTTTTGCACACATGCAGACAAGGCAAGATAATTGTTTCCCTTTTTACCAGAAATATCTCAGACAAGAAACACTGATACTGGTAACTGAATTCAATACTATATTTCCCAACAATAATATAGGCCATTACATTCACAGTTAGTGTTTGCACAACATATTCTGAGCATTTCAAAATTTCTCAGAATAAAACTGAAATGTACAGCAAATCACTGAAATTCAACAATTCAGTATTGTCCTTTAATATTGTCCTGGTAGGACCTAGCATCTGAGTTTTTTCATTTTACTTTGGCCCCATGTTTGGCCTCTTTTGTCTACATTAGGGTCATACTTTCACAACCAAGAAGAATTTTTGGTCAAAAACCTCTGTGTAGATTTCAAGTGTTTTACCTACTATATATACACATTTTACACAATGGTCTAACAACACTGTACTGTGATCGGAGTGAAGTTATATAGTCATCATTCAGATCGTACTTTAACATCGACGCAACCATGTGTTTTGTCATTGCCGTAAATTTTTATACTTTCGATGCAATTTTCATTCAATCAGATGCACCGTCCATCTATATCTGCTGTCACGATCTTGTTGAACAAATCGCCGAACGTAATGTCAGGACAAACACTGAATAGCGTCTCTGGAACTAACTGTTGGCCATCACGTTGAATGTTGGCGATCAAATTAATACTCATGATGTGACATGTACTTAACCTTTACAAAACGAGCAAATTTCTGGCCAAATCGACCCACTTTGTGTCGTGATTCGCCAAATTCAGACGTCACAACAACGTGTTGGCTGTCAACTAAGTCCGAACACGTATGAAGTCTCATTCAAAATCCCGTGCCCGCGAAAACCGACACAGTGTAGGGCGTCACCAGTGGCAGTACTAAAAATATTTGGAATGCGGAAGTAAGAATTTGCCGGGATCAAAAAAAAAAAAAAAATTTCCAAATATGCCAAAGTAGAAGCGGCGATTCGATGAACAATTTATTTTTCTTCCTGGCCTAAATGGATTTCTTTTTCAGCTTTCGATAGGAAAGTCAGTGTAAAATTTTTGACTGTAATGACATTATTCTGAAGACGAGACAAGGTTTTGTACTGCCTAATTTTCTTTTCTTGCGTCGTCTCTGTTATTTCAGTATTAGCCTCTAGCAGAGAGAATTATACTAGTGTTTGCGAGTTCAAGTCATGCTTAAATGTTCTAATACGTGTGAATTACATGTACATGACTCTGCAAGTGTAAGCTGCTTAGATAGAAGCCTGAAGTATCAACATGTCTTGTTGGTGAAACGATCTTTCCCCGCAGCAGCACAGTCACATTGCCACTTACATTGGTACTGTGGATACCTTATCAGGGAAATCGCATTGACAGGGTTAAAACCTGAAGTTTAATCTCCCCTATCAATCAGCTGTCTGATGATTCTTAACTGATTCCCTTTTTTCACAGCACAGCCTCACCGCTCCCGTGTGCAATCCAAAGAAGAAAGCAGTGAAGATTTTGAATCCACTTCCGATGGAGAAAATGCTGAACTTGTTAAAATCAACCAACAGCCAGGGTGCAGGAAAGGCCTTGACAAGAAGTATGACCCAAACAGGTAAATTTCATTCAGTTTATTAAAAACCCTTTGAGTGCTACTATAGACTATAGTCTATAGAAGCTATTGGGATGGGTATCCGTCCGGCGTCCGTCGTCAGTCTGTATGTATGTATGTATGTATGTATGTATGTCCGTTTGTGAGGCGTCCGTCCACTCAAATATCTTGAGAACCGCAGTACTTACTGATTTGATATTTATTGTGTAGATGAAAAATACGATTTTGAGAAACTATTTTTTTTAATTTTTTGATATTGTTGAAAATAGGCAAATTAATGCCAAAAAAGGTGTTTTTGGTAAAAAATCTTCTTCTTCATAACCGCTGGTCAGACAGCTTTGTTATTTGGTATACAGGTCCCTAGGGGTAACCCAACTTAGACTTGTCCAAATTGTGATGAAATATGCAAATCTGAATTTTTAAGGAATTTTTTTGTCATTTTGGTCAAAATTTGACTTACATTGTATGTAATTCTTGTACTGTATAAACCCTATCAATTCACCCAGAAAAAAATAATTAATATGATTTTAAATAATTAAATTAATTAGGAAATCATCAAAGCCAAAATAATTTTAGTGTAGAATTATCAGAAAGTTCAACTTTTTTTGACAGTTCATAGTGAAATGCTTACCATCTTGGAGGATTAAAACATGTAAAGGCAACTTTCCTGAATCCCAACTTTGACATATTCTGAACCGTCATTTATTGTGCCCTGTATGTTATCTAAAAGAAATTGCTCAAAATAGTCAATAGAGATAGAGATAGAGATAGAGAAAGTTCTAATTTCCATTTATGGTTGACTTGGTAAGGATAAAATAAAATTACTTCTTGAGGAAAAAATAGAGTGGTCAATTAAAAGAGTGGTCAAAGTGATAGGGTTTTTATGGTAAAGCTGGGCTGTATAAAGATTCCTCATGTGCTATTTATAGCAATTATGCAATCTGTGTAAACAGTGCAATGAAAGTGTAACATGATTCCTTATAATGCTTTTGATGACCTTGAACTTCTTAAGTTTCAAACCTTTGTCTCTTCAGTGTGCTTTCTCTGAGTATGTCTCAACTTATTAAACAGAACTCACAATGTTAATCAAAGATATCCACCTTCTTCATCAATACATGTGTCACAAAAGGTTATTCTCTACATAACTCAACAGAGCTCTGTCAACTGTTGAGTTGCTTGTTCTTTCAAAACCGCTGGTCAGACAGCTTTAATATTTAGTTTACTTGTCCGTAGGATGACCTTAGTGAGATAATTTCATACAGTAAGGAAATACTTAATTTTGTATCCATGTCTATAGTAGCTTCAGGGACTTTGGCCCTATGTTTAAAACCATTTGAGTGCCAAAGTAAATTTTTGTCGCCTTTATCGTACATATACACAAGTAAAACTAATTTTTGCTAGAATTTCGATAAAAATCTACAGCCAATGAAATATGATGTCCATTTGGTCCAGAATTAGAAAAAAATTGCAGAAAAATTCATAAAATTGATAAACTGTTGCACTGAAATTTTGGTGGGAAAAAATACAGCACTCACAGGGTTAATTAATATAACCTAATCACATAAATTTCATTCAGTTCAGTAAGTACGACCCACACTGGTATATTTCATTCAGTTTAATATAAACATTACTGTAGCTGTGGTGACATTTTCTGAATTTCATGATATGGCTAGCAACCGATCTACTGTACTAAACTCTGTGTGACCAGGCTATGAACACCATTAATAGCTTTTAATGCAGCCATCGAACATTTGAGGTTCTGACTTCAGCAATTGTGATAATGTTGAAAGGCTGCCAAGTAATTCCAGGTCACAATACTTGTGTTAGTCATCGCTGCATGGGTCATCTTTGTGTGTTTACCTAGTGTCTGCATCTTTATATAGTGTAATTTTCGTGGAGTACAAATATGTATTTGCTGAAGTGTGTACAGTGCATAAGTACAGTTTACTTGAAAAATATGAAATATTGAACAGAGCTCTGGATTATGACATCTCAATCCTACCCATTCTTTGGACATTTTCATTTGAAACTAGCTTTCTTCTTTTTCTGCCTGTGCTTAAGAAGATATTTCAGTAAAGTTAAAGTACTATCACTTGATTATATAATTTTCTGAAAAAAATTGCAACTGCTGTCAATGGTATATTTTTTAGATATATTATAAGTATCAAAGAGTGAATTGTACTGTTTCTTTTAACATTCCTAGTCTATATTTAACTCAGAATGATGGACTCCGTATCAATTTTTAAGGACCATGCATACTCAAGGGAACATTGCAAAATCAGAAGCATTGACTAGTAGTACTATGTACATAACATTCCAAGCTTTCAGTGCCGTTGTTTAAATTTATAGCCATTGCTCCAGTAGCAAGGCAGCCATATATCTAATTTCAAGGTAGAAAGATTTGAAGAGAGAGACTTAGTGTATAATCTGTGAGCTGTGAAGTAAAATTTTCATCAGGACATGTTCCGGACTTGTGATGAAGGTGTTGTGTGAAAACCAAACAGTGGAAACATGGTGATCAGAGATGTGAGAATGTGCCTCGGGGACAGATATTCGGATTCTCAAACTCTTACAATTCTTTTCTGATATACCACTTGTGGGGGTTCATTTTAAAGCTCTTGGTTAAGAAAACTTTTCACTGGCTAAGTTTTTGCGAGTTTTGAAAATTTTATTTTTCTCTGTAGAGTTAACACAGGGATGGCGACCATTTTGAATTTCAAATATCGGTAAATCTTGGGTTATTTGTTTCTCTAGTACCAAAATTTGCACAGTGACCTCTGATTTTTATTCTTGATTTTGAAAGAGAATGGTTGAAAGATTGCTTAAGGAAAATTTCAGCAAAAGTTTAACCCTTTGAACCCGGCTCGGACATAAAAGTCCGCATGACGTCATCGGGTACCAGGGTGCAAAGGGTTAAGTCTTTCACTTTCGAGGCGCATACTACCTTAACAGGGGTGATGTTGAAGTTCATGTAATGAAAATAGATGCAGCAGTGCATTTGCTCTATTTTGGTAGTAATTTCTTTCTGTCAGGTTCTCTACATTACATATAGTGAAATGTACTCGTGAATCGAAGATGACAGAATGGCCACTAGACTCGTGCCACTGCAATTAGTGTCAGTAATCAAGCAGTCTATGTGTTTTTCTCAACTCTGAAGTTGCTTTGCCATGTACCTGTGAACCCACTTTTTGCTAGAAATCATAATTACAGATTATCTGAATATGGTTGGGTTTTTTGCAGAGCAGATTTGAAGTGTTTCTAATTGATGCAATACTGCCATAGATGTACATGTAGCATATCACATGAACGCGTTCATGGCTATTCATTCATCGTGATGGCTGGTTGAACTATGTATTAAATTGTGCGGTTTCACTGAAAATCCAGTGCATATCGGTTCATGCTGTCTAATACTGCTTGACATTGATGCAAATGCTATACTGCTTGACATTGATGCAAATGCTGATGACAGTAAATTAATACCATATGTGTCACAGGTGAATTGTAAAACAAGGTTGATTAATTCTGGCTTATTCATGATATCAATGCTCTTTTTCATTTGCTCAGATGAAACGAAAAACAGTGTTGCCAAGACTTTAATAGCATGTGTGTTCTCGCACTGGTACTGAAAATGCATGTATTCCCATATTTCCTATAGACTTGATTTCAACCATATACATGTACCAGTCTAATATATTCTTGCATTGGAATTGAAAATACGTGTGTAGTGTATTCCCTGTAGACATGATTCAACCATATACCAGTGTAAACACCATTTCATCTGATCACCAACGGAACTTTAGACGTGCCAACTGCAAGGAGTCTAACATGTGTATAGAAATTCATGTGTCGCATTCTCTGGCATTCACTTGCAGGTACCGACTCCACTTTGAGAGAGAATCTAAGACTGAGATCGCCGAGAGGAAGAAGAAGGCAATTGAACCTTTCCAGACGCTGCCTGAGGTAATAACTGCACACATTGATTTTACCCATCACTCATCCATTCAGTCTGGATAGATCAATGCCGGTGATGAAAAATAACAATGAGAATTTCGTACTCACTGTAGACAAACCAAACTAAATCATGTTTAGTGAGTGTAATTTACCATGATGAGTCAGTTTAGGAGGGGGAACTAGTATTTTTTCACAGTCTGCCCCCGGGGATACACATATTTAGTTTGTAACCAGATAGTGTTGCCTGCTTGTGTGTGCAGTAACATTGAATCACCTTGCGTGGAGTCATGTGCATTCGCTGTACATCAGAGGAGACAAGGTGTATTGATATTTTACTGGAATTTCATAACTGCCAGTCAGATTTATCTCAAAAGAGTGAACATACACATATACTTAGAAACCGTTGCCGTCTGTAGGTTCTCTGCAAACATCTGTTCATCTAGTAAACTGGCAGGAAGAGAGATGAAGTTGTGATGGCCAATGGGAAATAAGCCACAGAAGCCCATGTCACAAATAGCGTTGATCGCAACTTCAGGTTTGTTAGTAAATATACAGCTGCACGCGTGTGAGATCAGACAATGCTACCTAAAATTCAGACAAGTTTTGTTGTTGCACATGCAACTGTTGTTGCAGCTTGTATTCTGAGCCATAAATTCATACGAATTAGTGTGACTTTTAGTATCCATTGTAACACTAGCAGAATGTATGTTTGTGGTTTATTTGGAAAATGCAGACAAATATTTATCGTGCGTATTGATGAGAGAATAAAATGACTTCATTTGCGTTCAGCGCTATTTGGCTTCTTCAAGAATTAGGTCACCTGTATTTCCAGCAACCAATCATTTGCTGGTCCATTTCATGCAAAACAAGTATTGTGCTGCTGAATATCCGAAAAGTAAACTTGGCTGACACGACTATTTTATCAATTATGGATCCATGCAAAAGAAACAAAAAAAAAAAAAAAAAAAAAAAAAAACAAAAAAATTACAGTGACTGAGTAACACTGCAATGTATTAAATAAATTTGAAAGAAATTACAATATAAGGGAACAGAACAAAAAGGCCAAATCATACAACACACTGTGATTTTGTTGCAGCTTATACAGCGTCGAAATAGTTTCTTTCTTCAGTATTTGAAATAGTGAAAGTAATTTGTCTCATGGGTAGTGTGTGAATTTGTGAATGAAGACAGTCAGTCAGCATTATTTCTTGTCAAGCCAACGGTATTATCTTGTCATCTTATGAAATTCTCTGTTCACTGTACGTGTGCGATGGTGATAAGTAGCTGTGAGGTTGAAAAGTTGACCTGATTCATCATGTCTGTGATTTACTGTCATCGCTGTCAGGTAAATTGGTCAGAAAGCTAGAATTAGGATTTTCTCACTGAAGAAAGGCAGTAGTCGGAAAAGAAATTTAGCAGTGGAGATAACAGTGAATATTCAAGTGTATAATCGCAGGTTATTTTGTTCGCTGTCAAAGATCAGTAAGGTAAAGATAGTAAGACACTTTTTAGTCCCCACGGACACCGTCCGGGGGGACTTATAGGTTTGGTCATGTCCGTGTGTGCGTGTGTCTGTGCGTGCGTCCGTGCGTCAGTGCGTGCATCCGTGCGTCCGTCCGTCCGTTCACGCAGATATCTCAGAGATGCCTGGAGCGATTTCATTCAAACTTGGTACAAGGATTACTTCATATGTCATACAGATGCACGTCAATTTGTTTTGTGATACGATCCAATATGGCTGCCAGGCGGCCATTTTATTACGATTTTTTCATGTACAGAGCCATAACTCAGGCATGTTTCAACCGATTTTATTCAAAGTTGGTACAAGGACATTGACCTATGTCAAACAGATGCACGTCAATTTGTTTTGTGATACGATCCAATATGGCCGCCAGGCGGCCATTTTGTTACAATTTTTTTCATGTACAGAGCCATAACTCAGGCATATATCAACTGATTTTATTCAAACTTGGTACAAGGACATTGACCTATGTCATACATATGCACGTCAATTTGTTTTGTGATATGATCCAATATGGCCGCCAGGCGGCCATTTTATTACGATTTTTTCATGTACAGAGCCATTACTCAGGCATGTTTCAACCAATTTTATTCAAAGTTGGTACAAGGACATTGACCAATGTCATGGCTATGCACATCAATTTGTTTTATGATACGATCCAATATGGCCGCCGTGCGGCCATTTTGTTATGATTTTTTCATGTACAGAGCCATAACTCCGGCATATCTCAACCGATTTTATTCAAAGTTGGTACAAGGACATTGACCTATGTCATACACATGCACATTGATTTGTTTTGTGATATGATCCAATATGGCTGCCGTGTGCCATTTTGTTATGTTTTTTCATGTCCAGCACCATAACTCAGACATGTATCAAACGAATTTTTTAAAAGTTGGTACAAGGAGATTGACCAACGTCATACATATGCACGTCAATTTGTTTTGTGATACAATCCAATATGGCTGCCGTGTGGCCATTTATTACGATTTTTTCATGTCCTGAATGGTAACTCAGACATGTATCAAGCGAATTTATTCAAAAGTATTTTTATCACAGACCTAATGAAGAAGACATCTATCCTCTCTGAGGACCTGTAATCAAAGTACCCATTAACAAGTGGGGACTGTGTCATCAATGATGACTTGTTTATGAATAATTCTGTATTGAGTGAAAGCATTTCATTGTTTTGCCATCTTGCTTCAAACTTCCAATTGCCATGACACATATTTTGATCTTCCCAATTTGTAACTGAAAACATAACTACAAGATACGCAACCATGAAAATAAGTTATTCAACTGGAATACTGTGAAAACATTTAAAGATACTGCGCTATAAGCAATACAGTGCAAATTATCCAGGGCCACATTACAAAACAGTGCATGTCTCAGAACCAAAAACTGAAATGAAATGGTACAGCTACCATATACGCTAAAACTGCCCCATATGTTGGCACTGCGTGATTGAATCAGTCATCTACCAAGCCACCATTCCAACCCCGATGATAAACTGGATCAAACTTACTGCTAGTAGTAGTACAATACCTTAAAAACCAGATTCAACAACCACAAAACCTCCTTCAAGAACCCAGCCAAAAAGAGAAACACAGAACTTAGTAAATGTAAGAAAGGAAGTTGCTGTGAATAGTGACAATAGACCAATCAGATATAACCTTCCGAGCACGCTGCACATCAGCAGGAGACACTGCACCCTCTGTGATAGATTAGTGGAAAGCAATGCTTCAGGCAAAAAGTTGAAGATTGAGAGTGAGATACATTTGTGTCCTTTCCCAAGAGAGCAAGACATTGTTAATGTGGGAGCTTATAGTAATTTTTCATCAGACTTTAATTAGACCGGCTCTGTGTTGAATTTATGATTTATGTGTACAGTAGTTGGTTTAGTTTTGCCGATTCCAGACAAACAATGTGAACAGCAAATCTTTATTGATACTGACAACGCCGAGCCTTTTTGCGGCTAATTTTCAGAATCTCCTTGACAACAGAAATTTCTGACATTATGCCACTGGATGTAAACTATTTGCTCCCTGAAATCCACTCTCTGAGTTCGCCTATGCCCTAGTACATATATTGACTTGCCAAGTACATATATTGACTTGCCAAATACAAATTACCCACAATTCTGTGTGATTCAAGCAGTGGAGGTTACTTTTGAAATGATTTTGTTCTGCTCTGAATAAGCAGTAATGTGAAGCTTCAGTAATTGTTTAATTTTATCACGGAAAGGTACATTTTATATTACAGTGAGAATTTCAAAATAACTGTTAAATAAATAACTATAAAATCACAATATGTTAGGATTACAAATACTATACCTTTGGAAGCAAGGGAGAACAAACTGAAGTAGTCATTCTATTCATAAGAAAATCTACCATATGAATATCTTTTGTTAGTTCCGTTGGTAAAAAATTCAATATCCTTTTGTTCCTTGAGACAGGTGCACTGCAACTGGTCTCTTTACTCTCTAAGACTTGTATATTATTCTCCATGGCTGAGAATACAGCTGATGAAAAATTTGACAAAAAAATGGTATCTCCTTTCTTAGTCAAACATAATTTTCAAATTCCTTTAGAATGAGAATTTAGAAGAATGACGTGCATAAAGGGAGTTGTCAGAATTTTGAAACCAGTTCGTAAATTTGTGTACACCTGGGAGACCTGCTGGATATCATTGAGGAGTCTCCAAGGATACAAATGGCAATGACTCCTGGGATGTCTCAAGTGCTTTGTGTGTGTGTTAGTATTGAAAACTTGGAAATGATGGTGACACATCTTTTACCTTGAAATCTAAGATACATCTGAATAGCCTGAATAAGTGGGTTTTAGTCCCAAAAGCAGACTGCCATGTACCTGATTTTAAGGGGCTTAATGGTCTCCTGATGCAAGAGCCTGCAAACCTGTATATACAGACAGTCTTTTCATTGCATGCCCATATTTGTAGATGGCCAAAGTAGTCGAAAGTTTAGAGAGAACAAAATGTACGACGGCCAAAGTTCTCATGTTGTGAAAATGCATTAATGTAAATTAAACCATACTGCATTGATTTTGACCCCATTTTGAAAACAATGTCCGGCAGTGAAAGGGATAAGTGAGTATGGTGCGAACTTTAGTCAGTCGGCAAATAATGAGGCCCACCCACCCAACCTATGTTTCTGAAAAACAGTAGGGGAATGTGCAAACATCTAGAGGTTCAAATGTTAGATGAGACCGTGGGAACTGTATTCAGTCAGCAAATAATGTAATCATCATCGTCTGTGGATATGGATTGATGACATATCACTTTAAGAAATAAAAGTGCATTCAACAATAATATTTAACGATTTATGACTCAGGAAAAGTATCAGAAGCACTCATACATATTTTCATACAGACATACCGGTATTTCATGTGATGAATAAAATGAAGTGTTAACGTCACTGAAGAAATTTTTCTTTCATTGCTATCAAAAGAAGCCTGATTCAATTTCATTGATTCTGTATGCTTGACGCGTCATTCTAAAATATATTTGTGTATATAGAACCAAGCTTGCCTTAAGGCAACATTGCCTTACAATGATATTATTCCAGTTCTGTTAGTTTATGATTTACGATATACATGTATGTATTCGATGTGAGAGATGATATATTCCTGCCAGTTTAAATGTAAGAATCCAAGACAGCCATAACCCTAAGAGTTGCTAATGTGGTACACACATGTCTGTAAAAAGAAGCCCGTAATGCGGTGAATTTTTATGTATATCATCATCTGCAATCGGGAAGAGAAATCTGAGTTAAAATCTAGACCAGGGTCAAAGTCATGAATACTGGTAATGCAAGTACTATGAGAAAAAAACTGTCCTAGGTCTTTGCTTAAGGTAAAAAAATTAGAATCAAAATGCCAGATATATGTATTTGATGTCTAGATATTTTCTCATCAGCAAGACTACTGGCTTGAGAAGACCCAGAAATCAAGTTGTGAAATATTTGTATAATGGCACCTTTCACAACACTTATTTTGTGAATCAGGGCAGACAAAATCCATTAGCCATACTTTGCATACATCCATGAATACCATGACTTATAAATTCCCCCTGAAAACTGAGATTTATTTTTCGTTGTGTTTGTTTCCAAATATCCTGGCATTCTGTGTGTGATCTGGGTATCATTACTTGCCTCATTCTTAAGGCTAGATCAAATACCGCCAAGGAAATAAAATACAAATTACCGTATTCATGCCACTGAACTGATTCATATCCATAGATTTGACCCTAAGTGACCTGAACCTCATTAAACAGTCATGACCTTTGCCATGGCCTACAAGACATCCTCACTGATTTCACAAATGAATAAACACAGTGTTATTGATAGTGTTTAGATTTGAACTGAGAAGTTTCTATATTTCTGTAATTGGCGAAGCTTGAAGGGTATGATAAACTGCAATTGTGTCATGAACATGTAATCATGAAGGTGCTGTAAAGAAGGAATTTTAGTGATGATTTAAATTACTAATTGATAATGCTAAACTTTAAGAACTTTGTAGATAGTTTGTTTTTAGGAATTTTTGAGGATACAATATTTATGTTGAACTCTCTACTGTATGTGGTATTTTGGTATGAATGATAAAAATTTAGTGAAAGATACCACTTTATTAGCTCCGCTGTCAGCGACGCGGAGCTTATCAAATAGGTTGATATCCGTCGTCGTCCGTCGTCGTCCGTCGTCCGGCGTCCGGCGTCCGGCGTCCTTGTCCGTCAACAATTGCCTTCTCCTCTGAAACACAAGTCCAATTGCTTTGAAATTTTATATGCAGTTCACTTGGGGTGACCTTACTTCAGTTTGTTCAAATCATGGTGATATTTGCATATTTGATTTTTTGGGGCATTTTTTTTGTGTTTTTGGTAAAAAATCTTCTTCTCTGAAACCGCTCGTTCGATTGCTTTGAAATTTGATATGCAGTTTGCTTAGGGTGACTTAAATCAGATTTGTTCAAATGGTGGTGAAATTTGCATATTTGTATTTTTAAGGCAATTTTTGTCATTTTTGGTAAAAAAATCTTAAAAATCTTCTTCTTCATAACTACTGGTCAGATAGCTTTTATATTTGGTACATATGTCCCTAGGGATGATCTATTTCAGATTTGTTCAAATTGTACAGAAATATGCAAATTTGCATTTTTAAGGCATTTTTGCCATTTTGGTCAAAAAATGTATTTCTCAAAAATACTGGTCTGATAGTTTTGAAATTTGGTATACAGGTTTCTATAGATGAACTAAGTAATATATATTGAATTTCTGATGAAATCTGTAATTTTGTATTTTTGGGGCAATTTTTGCCATTTTTGGTCAAAAAATGTGTATTTCCAAAACTACTCATCTGATAGCTTTGAAATTTGGTATAGAGGTTTCTACAGATGAACTAAATGATATTTATGGAAATAATGATGAAATCTGCAATTTTGTAATTTTGGGGCAATTTTTGCCATTTTTGGTCAAAAAATGTGTTTCTCAAAAGGTACTGGTCTGATAGCTTTGAAATTTGGTATACAGGTTTCTACAGATAAGCTTAGTAATATATATTGAATTTCTGATGAAATCTGTAATTTTGTATTTTTGGGGCAATTTTTGCCATTTTTTGGTCAAAAAATGTGTATTTCCAAAACTACTCATCTGATAGCTTTGAAATTTGGTATACAGGTTTCCATAGATGAACTAAATGATATTTATTGAAATAATGATGACATCTGCAATTTTGAATTTTGGGGCAATTTTTCCCATTTTTGTCAAAAAATGCGTTTCTCAAAAAGTACTGGTCTAACAGCTTTGAAATTTGGTATAACTAAGTGTGATATTTTGAAATTATGATGAAATCTGCAATTTTTTTGGGGGGCAATTGTTGCCATTTTTGGTCAGAATATTTTATTCTCAAAAAACTACTCATCAAATAGCTTTGGTTGACATGTTCTTAGGGATGATCGGATGTGATATATTCAAAGTATGATGAAATCTTCAATTTTGTATTTTTGCAGCTTATTTTAGCCACTTTTTCTGGCCACTGCATTGAGTTATCAAAGATTTCCACCTTCTCATCAACATGTGTCAAAAATAGTTATTCTGTACATAAACACAGCGGAGCTATATCGGCCGCTAGGTCGCCTTGTTTATATTTTATTTGAAACTAGAGTGTATGTAGAAAATATTTTGTTTTGCATTATCTATTCTAATTCTTACTTGACAGGGGTTGAAAGACTGACATTCAATAAAGTGATTAACCCTTTGCACCCTGACCCCCTGGTACTCTATGACGTCATCGGACATTTCTGTCCGAGCCGGGTTCAAAGGGTTAAAATCACCATGATCAGCAAAATTGAAATGACTGTTTTTCAAAGTGTAAGATCCTTGCTGCCAAACTAAATTTTTGTTTTGTTATAGTATTGAAGGAACATAATGTGAAAATTTAACAAAAATTTGACCCAGCTTGAGCACAGTTAATTTTCTTTGAAGTGTTGAAAACAGGAGAAAAAGCCAAGAAATTGGGTAATTTGTGTAAATTTGCATAAATTTCGTCTTTCTCACCTAACTTACAGCTGCTTGTTATACTTAAAGGTTAAGCCAACCGGTATTTTAATCTTGGGTTAACAAATTAGTGAAAATTGGATGAATCTTTGCAAACAAAGTGCTTCTGAGCAAAATTAACTGCATCATGGGCAATGCAACCTCAAATGAGTACATGTAACGGTATGATTTACTACAGTATACCGGTATGGTTTATTCCATTATTGTTCTCTTGCAGGAAATGCTAGAAGTAGACATAGAAGATATTTACAAGCCTGGATCAGTGCTGGACATGCCGAAGAGACCACCATGGAATTATAGTCTGAGCAAGGATCAAGTAGAAAAAAGGGAAAATGCATATTTTATGGAATATCTGGAACATATTTATGACAAATACTCTCCAAAGGAACTCAGCTATTTTGAGCACAACTTGGAAGTAAGGAAACATGTTTGTGTTTTATGTTGTTGATGTTATGCTTTTATTGTACTGGGTGAGTTAAACATCCTACTCAATGTGTAGCGTACATATACACTGCATGTCATAGTTGACAATTCAAATTAATTGTCAAGAATAAGACATTGGACACTACATATGATATAGTTAGTATTGACAAATAAACTGATTGATTTCTTGGCAAGAGTTCCTTCAGGCCCCTTATACTTGGAAATCACTTTAATCACGGACTTTCCTTGGAAGAAGCACATCAAATAAAACTTGGAGGGGTTTAGAATTAGGTTAGGGTTAGTTTTAGGATATATATATATATATATATATATATATATATATATATATATATATATATATATATATATATATATATAGCATACTTAAAAGTGTTGTTTATCCTACTTAAGGTGAAGTACTACAAATTACGTCAAAATTAAGTTGTGGTGTCATTTTCTTGAAACTTTGCACAAATATTCTTGGAAGTTGTGCAAGTGCAAAAATGAAATAAAAAATGGGGGTCACCACGCTCGTTTCCATGGAAACGGACGTTAAAATGGCGTCATTAGAAATAAATAAAAATGATATAATTCGCTTAAACTAAAGAAAGCAATTATAAAACGCTTAGCAAATGAATTAATTTTAATAAATACCAAGATTTAAGATCCATATCTATCGAATGTATAGTTTTCATGATGTTTGTGAAGAAATTTTAACATAAGTATCGATTACAAAATGACGATATTGAAATTATATCACTACATAATTTTCGAACTTTCTTCCTGTCGCTTTGAATGGTGTCATTTTGACCAAACTTGGCGAATAAAACTCTGACATAATACCATTTAGTTTACCACTTTTAATAAAAAGGTGTCACCCCTCTACTTTTTTACAATATCTCCAGGTGAATGGGTAATTTGCGCCATATAAATGGGAGAGAAATGTTAATTTTTCGCTCATATTGAATAAAAAACAGCTTCCTAGGGGGTCAAAATATGACAAGGTTATAGGTCACATGTATTTCTAAGACACTGGGTCAAAAAATTAGGTAAAAGCGCAATTTCAACAATGACAGGTGATGTTAAATATATGCGCTACAAAATAACCCATTTGCGGCAGGCTGGAGTTAATCTGCGCAGAAGAAACGTTCTAAAAGCGTTGGCGCGTCCGAATTCGTCGCCCTTTACCTTAAGAAAAGAAAAGTGAGTAAAGTCAGAGGGGCTGTAAGGAACTCTTTCCATTTCTTTAATGTATTTTTGCTAGAACAAGAAAGTGTATTTCTAAAATAACAATTGAACACACAAATAAAGTACTTGGAAAATACAGGACAAAATTTTTAGCTTGTGAAGTTCTCTTTGCTCTTGTGTATCCTACCTAACCTTTTAAGTGCCAAGTCAATTTTTTGTCACCTTTGTAAAATATATTGCAGACAATTTTTTTTCAGTTCCGGACAATTTGTTTTCAGATTTTTGCAAAATTTCTATAAAAACTGTAGCTAATGAAAAGTTATGTCCCTTTGGTCCAAAATTATGAAAACAATTTCAAAAAAGTTCATAAAAATTGGTAAAATGTTTCTCTAAAATTTGGGTGGGAAAAATTACTCAAAGGTTTAAGGTAGAATGTGCCTTAAGAACAAATAATTGGGCTCTCAAATTTTTACAAAATTTTATGATCTACCATTTATGTGGGCAAAATTTTAAACTTTTGGAATAAATAAAATTTCCACTCTTATTTTTATAAATTGAAAATTTATTTGTTTGACAAAGAGTTAATTAGGGACTGCAGCCATTTTGAATATCAAATATTGGTAAATTTTAGGTAATTTGTTTCTCTGGTACCAAAAGTTGCATGGTGACCCCTGTTTTTTTATTCGTGATTTTGTAAAGTGAATGGTTGAAAGTTCCCTTGAGGAAAAGTTCATGCCTTTCACTTTCGAGGTGCATACTACATTAACCCTTTGAGTGTGTAATTTTTCCATCAAAATTTTAGTGCAACATTTCACCAATTTTTATGAACTTTTCTGTAAGTTTTTTCACAATTTTGGAACAAATGGATATCACATTTCATCCGCTACAGTTTTTTTAACAAAATTGTGACAAAAATCAGAAAGAAATTGACTGCGGAATATTTTATAAAGGTGATAAAAACTGACTTTGGCGCTCAAAGGCTTAAATAGACAAAAAGGCATGCCAGACATTCAAATTTATGGCACACCTACATGTAAGATCCCTTTATTTTGGCAAACACTCACAACTACTGTACTCCCATAGATACTTAAGCGTAATTTGAAACTTGATAAATACAACACCAGGTGGGTTAATGGGAGGAAAGGTGTCATTTTGTGATTACCAGCACTCTCAGTGGCATTAATAATTCTTCCTAATTGGTGTGGCAGACTCTTTAATTTGTCTGTCGTGACCACTTTGAACATCATTACATTTACAGAAGCCACCCCGATAATCTCTCCAGCAGAGGGCCATCTTACAATCATTAGTAATAGTAATACTTTGTCCTTTCCTTTGTTTTGGTGGCTGCAAATGAGACGGCAGTCCTGGATTTTTCATTGTCTCTGTAAAAATAGGTACATGACCTTGTACAGATACTAACCATGCCCAACATGTAGAATTTCTCTCATGGTTTCCAGCAGACAATTTAAAACATAATTTAAGATAGGTGATCTCATTTCCCCATTGGACAATCTTCAGTATACATACACAAAATTTGAGTGAGCATGCTTAATATGTCACAGGAAAAATATGAACCAAGTGAATTATCCAGCATAATTTAACCGGCAATGTTAGGATTAATTATTGTGTATCATTAGTCCCCCCTCCTCCACCCCACCTATGCAGTTCAACCCCTTATGATCTACTTTAGCCTTGGGGATAGTTCAATGAGAGTACATGTATGTCATACTTAGGAATTTCCTTGGAGCAAACAAGTGTGTACATGTACCTGTGCTCTTAGATTTCATAATATTTGGCTCTTTTCCATATGTCAGTATTTTCATCCAGTATCCATCGTGTTCAAGCCAGTGTTACAAAAAAATGACAAGAATAAGTTCCTTGTACCATTGAAATTGAATATACTATAGTTCACAGGAATTCATGAAATGACATCAGATTGATATCTCAAAAGCCAGCCAATTTTATTGCAAATATTTAACAAGAGAAACACAGTATTGATTGTTATTGAACATGCCATGTAAGTCGATAGGACAGGGACTGGTTTCCATTGGTGGTTCAATACTTCTGGTGTATGTACATGTACATGTAGGTCAAAATATAAATTTTGGATTGGGCCTTTTTACTGCAAATTTAGCCTTGATGCTCACATAAGAAGAACTTTCAGTTACAGTTAATCAGGAGTTTGTTGACTATTGTTCAAATATTGCACAATTGTTGTATTTTATCTCATGCCATTTTACTGACATTCAGAACTTCAGTTAGAGTACATTTTATGTATAATGTATGCAGAAGAGTTTTTGAAAATCAATAACAATGTCAAACATTGTACATTTATTAGGACTGACTACATCCATGGAAGTATCATAAATGTTTGAATACATGTGTTGAAGATTGATTCATATCAAAATAGGGCAGAGTACATATATGTATACATGAATGATATGTGTTTACAAAATATAGGGATTTATGTCCGAGTACATTGAACAACAGAGGTATTGTCCAAAACATGAACCATACAGGATAATACTCAGCATACGATGTACGAATACATGAATATTGTTATTTTGTAAATAACCTTTCACAGTAGAATTTTAAGTGAAAAGCTGAAAAATAGTATTCAGAACACCATATGTTACAGTGCTGAGAGTCACTCGATTGTGTGCAGGCTAAATACACTGTATGTGTCCACCACGCTAGCATGACATGAATATGCAGGAAAATCCCTCCACAACACACCGCTGTTATTGTGGTGTTATTGCTAAGCTGTTTTGTGAACCTCCAGTGCAGATCAGACAAAATCTTGCTCCAGTGTCTCATTTTGTCTTCAAGTTTTTGTAGCTGTCGTGATCATTTTGTTTAAAAATATCAGACTCTGATAAGTTTAAGTGAAGCAGGGAACGCTGCATGATGCAATCTCATAATTGTTACTGCCCCCCACAAAGACATCACGTTTTGGTATAGTATAACCAGATATGCTTAAGCAATAATGTACCCCCTCCCGGCCCATAATGGACGAAAGCAAACTTTGCCCGACATAATGTACGAGGCAAAGCCGAGAACATTATGGAGTGCAAAGTTTGCTTGAGTCCATTATGGGCCAGGAGGGGTACATTATTGTTATTATTAAATAGTTTTAGCTATGCCAGTGAATTTGTAGGTGTAGAAAACAACAAAAAAGGAAATTTAAACTGAGTTGGATGTCAGTGAGCGTCATGACTCTGCACACATCACATGCACTCCACACTGCACTGCACTGAACACGCACGTTCAGCACAAAAAATGACCAACACTTTCACGTTCAATTTTTATACAATGCAAGATCCGAGGTACATGAATATTCCGCATTGATTAAGGGTCATTAGCATAGAATTTTAATACCGAAACAATGCTCATTAGTGTAATCTGCATATTTGAATATCATTATACCTCGCATCTTGCACTAATAGTCAATTTTGAATTGAAAAAGATGTAGGCCTATTTTCGAAGGAAATGAAAAGGAACTGCATCCCTACCGTCTTTATCAAACTTGAAACATCACCTTTAATATCATGCCGTTCAAAAAGCGACACGGTGAAATGCCAGAGATGAAGAAAACCGAATGTTCATGCATCGACATCAGCATGATCAGCGAGCTGCATGCCATGGTATCAGCTGATCAATACGATCATTATTATGTCGCTGGTAGTACAGCATTCATTGCAAACGATATCAACAGAGTCCAACATTGTTATTCTAATGTTTATATTTCAATAATAATGGTGTCTATAAATTTAATTTTCAATGGCTTCTTGAGAAGAGCTATTTTATTTCGGCGAACGAGAAAACTTGAGTCTTGACGTAAACGGGTGCTTGAAAGGTACAGTTGACGAACATATGGAGGGTTTCCGTATCGTCGCGATATCGAGAATGAAGGCAAGGTAAAACCACAGACGAGGAGAAAAAAACGATGAATGAAAGTTGTCTCCGATTACAGTCAGTGCATCAGAATTAGGTGCCCGAGATGTTAGATCAACGGAGAGTCCACGGTCGTCATGATTGTTGGTAGTACTGTAGCTGACCTTGGACCGAGACTTTGAATGGCTCCGTAGTAATTTCCAATAGACACTTCCGGTCAAGGTTGGTGACAGCAAGTTGCCGTTGTTGGCCCGTTTACGGCTGGTTCGAGTAGCCTTTCACGCTTGCATAGTTTACATTGCCACTGACATACATAATATGTCATGTGTCAGACCAAGTATCGTCTAGGAGTTTGCAAACGTACTGAGTTCTGTTTCACCTATACGGCAACGAAGCGAACCATGTTGTGAACAAACGTAGTAGTACACAACCAGCGTATCGGACGGGGACTGCATGCTGAGCGCCAGCCAGACAGACGACAAGTGCATGCGTGAGGACTCAAAAAATGTGATAAATCGTACAGTAAGACATTATTATCAATATTGTGCACCATTATCAAGATTTATAGTTTTGTGTATTACATGGTTTATCCGATACTTTCCCTCCTTTGAAATGCGCAGTCCTTTTTTCGTTTTCAAAAGAAAAACCTTGCTCGCTGTGGGGCAGCAATGCTGAATAATGGAATACATTATCAGTAATAATGTATGGATATGACGTCACAAATTCACTGGTATTGACAAAGCTATGATATAATAGGGTATATAGTGAAATTAGTAAAGTCAACATTTTCTGTGGCTAACTAGGAATTATCACAGCAACCATTAAAATTTCCTACACTCTAGCTTGTCAGTAAATGAAAGTGAAATCAAGGTTTAGGACTGCTTTGTGCCTTGCAAGTAAGGAAGAGAAACGTTGTGTCAATGGAGGTTTCTGTAGCTGTCTGCATTGATACTGTCTCAGTGTTCTTGCCAAGGTTGGTGAACATTGGAAAATGATATGGGAAGCATGGTGAACTGCCTTCCTCAAATCTGATTGCATTGATTTACCCCAGGGAATGCCGGTAAAATGCAATGACTTGGGAACCCAATCTGTATCTCACACTTATACTTTCGTATCAGAGTGAGTTACCGTGAGTACTGAAGTTTTATCATTCTCATTTCCTCAATAGCAGGATTAGCCATGAGAGAATTTCCTCAGGTTGGCTGATTGAAAACACCTTCCAAGGCATTACACAGTAATATCTGTATGAGAAAACAGAAATGCAAAGGTGATGAAATCTCTGCATGACATTAGAGGTTACCAGGGGGTCAAGGGTTGAAGGGTCAATTACTTCATGCAAGATTATAAAATAGGGAGCATTTAGTAAATTGCAGTGCATTTCAAATTGTTCACAAATGAAATGCAATCTTTCACTCTGGAATGTGTATGGTGAAACCAAATGTCTCTAGCAGTCTACACAATCCATATTTCAACATGTGTGTATGTTGGTTTCCCAGTTTGGATTCTTTTGAAGCATTTCCAATTTCCCCTCAATCAGTATAATGACTCTGATTTTCTTTGTCAAGGTGCTCAATAACACATGCCCAGCCCCTCCTACAGACTACCGGTACAAGAGGAAACTCTCTGAGTACCTTAATTCATTCAATTATTTCCTTGATTCGGCAGACGTGGCGTCAGCTGTGGCGTGCCTTGGAGATGTCGGACATTGTTCTACTCATCACGGATATCAGACACCCGATCCTTCACTTCTCCCCGGCTCTCTACAAATACGTCATCAACGATCTGAAGAAGCACATCATACTGGTACTTAACAAGATTGACTTGGCACCCTCGTCCTTGGTGGTTGCCTGGAAGCACTACCTGCAGACCAAGTACCCAGAACTCAGGATCATCTGCTTTACAGCGTTCCCAAAGGAGCGGATCTTGGACAAGGCTGATCCAAATAAAAGTAGGTGAAACAGACGTGTGCACAGTGAAAGAGACACATAGGCACAATACCTGCAACTTACAATTGCTTTTGTCACTGCTCTTCAAATATGCCATATACAGTACAGCAACCTGTTACTACAATGTGCTTCAATAGTGCTGCTACATGTGTGCCTTGATCCCATTTGCTGTCCAGCCCATTTCCTGCGTTTCTCAGTCAAAATTTAAAGAGCCGTTTCAATGTGTATCACTATCAGGCACAAATAGTGTTACCACTGTGTTTACGTTTCTGTACAGTCTCTACTTACATCAGTTTGCGACTACAGTGTGTTTAAGATTTGCTATTCAGAAAGTACTGGGAATTGAACTGGTACATGTATAGAGCATGATTTGATTTGCATCCATGATATGTTTCGTGATTTCATTTGTACGTACATGATGTTACCTGTGTCTCATCCAATTTCAGACAAAGACTGCAGCTGTACATGTGTACATGCATTTCATGGAAATATGACAAATTACTGCCAGATAGAAACAGTAACAGCTCTTTAGCATTAAATATGTTTGAGTCATTAGCATAAACTTACAAGTGATTTCATAACACGTGCCGGGTATTGATAATACATCATTGGAGGTTAATTGCAAAAGGCTGTAGTGTTCGTTTAATTATCGATTGAACATGCACTAGGTTCGTTGACTGCCAATGGCATTGCTCAACATGCAGATTGTGTACACTTTTCCCTGCAGAGCTGCATAAGAAACGTAGGAGAGGTCATTTTACAGCAGTTGGTCCCAAACAGCTGCTTCTAGCGTGCGAAGAAATATGCAAAGACAGAGGTAAGTGGAATATTCATTCAGTACAGCAATTTTAAAACGAATCAATGATAATGTTATTGATTCGCAGAGTATGTGGATACTTGAACAGACATGAAAAAAGATACAGTACCGGTACTGTATGAACACAGATGCACATGTACCCCTTTTACAAAGGACTTTGAAACAGCCCTTCGCCAATCAAGTGACGGACAAAGGAGAGATCACATCTCTAACCTTCAAATCAATTTACATATTCACAAACTCACAGTGCACATACGCCAGTTTATTGATAACTTCTCGCCCAGCTCCCTCTATAGAGGTCCATATTTGATACTGAAACAGTTGATTAATATAAAATTGAATCGCTGAAGGGATTGCCTCAATCTCTCTCCGTCATTCCCCAGTACATTCCATCTATACTGTATTGAAAACATTATGGGAATTAACCAGAGTTTGGTGGCAAAAGGGTAAAAAAAACACACAAAGTACTCAGTTGCTTTGGGAAATATAGAAGTTAAAGGGAAGTATTAATATAAAGTAACAATGTATAAAATTACCACTTTTCTACTGTCATTGAATTTTGACGCAGTTAATTTGACAGCATAAGTCTTTCATCAGCGTTGATGTTTTCCCCATGAATCATTGCAGTTGACTTGAGCAGCTGGAGGGAAAAGATAGAAGCTGAAATACAAGGAGATGAAAGAGTTGAGGACCATCTTATATCTGTTAGTCCAGAGGACGACGATATGCCAGATGCCTCATATGAGGAACATGAGCAATTTAAAGACGGGATATTGACCATTGGATGTGTTGGTAAGTCAGAACAGACACATTGTTAGCTTACATTGGCATATGTATATATATAGCAAAGAGAGGTATTCTGGTGAGTCAGTCTCATTGTTTTTAAGTTTGGAAAAACTGTTGCCTTGGTTTTTATCAAATATATGGTTGGTGAATGATTTCCTGGTATTGTCTTTCACATGTGACACACAAGCATGAAATGAATATACTTGATATTAAAATATTATTCTTCATCACAGTTTTGAATGCAGTGCAGCACTACTTTACGGACTTGATATTTCCTTCAGTCCACATAAACAGACAATCTCTCCTCTTTGTGTTGCAGGTCACCCAAATGTGGGCAAATCCTCTCTCATGAATGGACTGGTCGGTAAGAAGGTGGTGAGTGCGTCCAGGACGCCCGGCCACACCAAGCATTTCCAGACTATCTTTCTGACACCCACGGTAAAGCTGTGCGATTCACCAGGCCTTGTTTTCCCCAGCATCGTGCCAAAACAGTTGCAGGTGAGTCGATGCTCTTCTAGCATTGTGTTCCTGAAGTCAAAACTCTGCATTCCAGCCATAAGATGCAAATGTTCATTAGATATAAATGTTAGTTGCAGTGTACTAAAATCAATTCCAAAATTGTCATCATATTTTTATTAGATGAAAGGGTTATTATTAGTTCCAGAGACCAGCTCTGGAACTGTTAGTTTTTGCTCACTTTCCTTCTTTCTTTCTTTCTTCTTTCTTTCTTTCTTTCTCTATTTCCGGTATGACTACCATAGCACATGCTATACACAAATTCTACCTTAATTACCCAGAATGCATTGCGACACGCTTATGACGTCATCGCTCAGCTCGGACGGGTTTTACGGGCATTTCTTGTTTGTTTATTTATTTATTTTTTATTTGGGATTGCTCAACTATCATATTGCGTTCAGTTATTAATAATTCTAGCTTTCTTTCGCTTTGTTTTTTGTTGCTTTTTGATTTTTTTTTTCTCTAAATACTCGCCGTACGTGGCGCTATACTGTTTCGCCCGAATGCTCATGAGACAACAATGGCGGCGTATCGATCAATTGCTCGGACAGAGAGAGAAAAGTATGGTTTTTGAAAGTTTACAAGCACGGCTGGGCATATCGTTTACCTAGGCGAGGTGGGTGTGCTCGAAAACGATGATCAATGCAAAATTTGGACTCAAAATCGGCTGTTTTGGCGGAGAAACTGCCCGCCGTATTTCTGAGGAGCCACCTGTGGGTTTTCCTATATCAGTCTGCGGGGCTGTGGTGGGAGGGCCGGTAACACACAGCCCTGCCATGCAGAGCTAGCCATTCATAGTGTACGTACTGTCTGTCTCGCACCAGCATGCGTGGCTGCACGTAAAAGCAACTCAACTTTCCAAGATCAAACGGTCAGTATCTTGTGCAAACAGCGACATAGCAATGAAAATTGTTTTAGTCTGTGCTTTTAATCAAATGAAAATGCATGTGGCTCAATTTCAACGGCCTAGGTCCGATGTTTCCTCTCGTCTGATCATCGTCGTATATCACACGCCTCTTTACAGCAACAATTCAGCACTACCCGTCAAGCGATTGATTTTTGCATAGGTCAGCGGAGCGAAAATTATTGCTCTGGCTCGCGAGAATGTCGTCTGATAAACATTTCCGTGCGTTGTCGCCCCCGTATGTATCTGTTGCGTTTTTACCGTACATGTAGGCATTTGTAATCTGTGTACTGTAATTCCCCGGACTGCCTTGCTTTTAGTTGTATTATCGTGTTCACTGCTATCAGCCCTGAATATTAAAATCCAAAGCACTCTTTCATCTGCACCTATCTTTGTCACACATTCTCTCGTTTCTTCCGCTGCTCTGGTCTCTGGAACTTCGCTTTTGCTTGCAAATGCTTTCTAGTCTCAACTTGCTTTTTGAGGGATCAATAAAAGAACTTTTAGCATATCCACTTCAGCCTCCCTCCTAGTAATGAGGTTCCTAGTTGCCATAGAGTGTACCAGAATGTAGTTTTAAAAGGTTTAACTCTTTGACATCTATTGGGAATGTTGTCCTGCATACCATACATATTTTGATAGGGACTTCAATCCCACCAGAATATTCCAACATTCGTGATACACAGTAAGTCAATATGGCACTGGAAATTTCAGATATTTAATGTCGTCAAGGGGTTTAACACAGAACAAGAATAAAGAAAAAAATTACAAAAAGGTCCTATTATTTGAACTTACAAAGATCAGTGTTGGTTGATTTTTTTACTTCTTTTGCAGATCCTTTCAGGTATATACCCCATATCCCAGGTGCAAGAACCGTACACACCTGTCGGTTACTTAGCTCAGAGAATACCACTTACCAGTATACTCAAGTTGAAACACCCCAATGACGAAACAACAGAGAAGGGTGCTTGTGCCCCTCAGTGGTCAGCCTGGGATATATGTGAAGGTAAGGACAAAAGTGCATTTGAAAATTCACATTTGTAACGTGAATTAATAATGTTCACCTATGAGTATATTAAGCAAAGTCACTAGTAATGAATTGCATCTCTGATTGCAAAGTAGGAGTCACTTTCTGTAGATCATGAACAATGCCCCCAATGGCTGTTATTTGGGATTCTTTTGTTTCTATAAGTAGGCTGAGAATGCAAGGTATCATATTGTTCCGAAGTTTTTGCTCTGAATAGGTCGTGTCTAATGATCATTACCCTCCCCGAATGCAATGATGCTTCATTTGTTTTTGTTCATGAAAAGTGATATATTAAAAGCTATGTAGAGCAGCCTGTTCATAGCAGACCAAGATCGTTAAATTAGAAATGATTAGGATTCTTTGTAGTTGCATTTATACTACAAGAAATGATGAATGGCAGCAACAAGTCCCTGATGTTTTCTGTATTTTGTCCTATAGCCTGGTCTGAGAAGCGTGGTTTCCTGACTGCTAAAGCTGGCAGAAATGATGTTTACAGGGCAGCAAACAACATACTTAGGTTAGCGGTGGAAGGAAGACTTATTATGTGTATGAGACCACTTGGATACACAAATGAAAAAGGTAAGTAATTTTTGATCTTTTGAGCTCTTTTAGTTTTTTGATCCTTTGAGATATTTTTCAAATCAGACAAATGAAGTTTCTGATGGATACTTTGCTACAGACAATCACTCACACTGATGAATGCATCTTTTTGCTGAAGCATTATTATTTTGCCAATTTGACTTGATCTGTCACTTCACTGAATGTAAAATTTGTGAATAGACGGCCCTCTTTGAGTCAGATATTTTTTATTAATATACACTTTACATGGTCTTTGAGTTAACATATTTGTCCATGCATGAGGGATAGCTTTAGCCAAACAATTTCCAAAGCAAGCCAATTATTTTCTAAGTGAGTTATTGCATGGCCTTGACAGTTGAAATTCTGCTTGTTCCTGGAAACTCTACTTCATTGAGGAGATGGTGAGTAGAATGGATGTAAAGAGTGTTTGCAAAGCCAAACCTCCATCACTCACAAACACTTTGTTTTGACAAAGTGTGAGAAAGAAAAGACACAAAATCACTGTTTTAACCCATTCTTCTTAAAGTAGCAACTGAACCACAATGTTTTCACAAACCTGGATAAGCCTTACTCTTCCCATAAAAAAAAGTTTCACACATCGATGCAACATTTGCTAATCAAAGCCACTAATTTTTGAAAGCAGTTGATTGCATGACAGGTTTTTGAAGATCAATGTAAGCTGGTAAACTGTGTTCTGACTCATCCATTGTGCCTTTTAGCAAACTGGGAATGCCATCCGGAAACTCAGCAGATAGCAGCTCTGCAGGAGCAGCACCGGAAGCTCCAACAAGAGGACGAACAACAGTCGGATCTGTCGAGAGACTTCACGAGTTCAGAAGGTGACAGCGATGCGGATGTTGAGAGTGAGGTGGACAGTGATAGGCGGTCGCTGGGAGCGGATCGCTTTGTGTCAAGTAATCCGTTTGCCGCATTGGCCAAGGAATGAGGATATGGATCCAGGAGAAATAAAATACGCTAACATAGTGAATGGAAGTCAAGGTAGCTAGTGCTAGGACTGTCTTCAAAGCATTAGCAGGTAGAGTGATTCATATGTGTGTGTGGTTGATGAAACATTTTTATAAGAGGTTGACGTATTACTGGACATCATCTGTATGCAATTTCACTAGAACACAATTATCCAAGATGATCGCCGTCAAGATGTGGTAGCTGTGAAGACCAAAGGCAGTGGCTGTATCAGGTTTTGTATGTAGTGGACATGGCTGTATGCTTAGACTGTTTCTCAAATCACAGCCTGTGTCCCCTATATTTCGCAAGAGACTATTGAAGCCAAAAAAAAATTGCTGTTGGTTTTGTGTTGCACCGTGTGAGTGTTTTTATGCTGCTGCTATGTAAAGTGATGGAAAATGTTCATGTGCAATCAGCTCTCAGATGATATTCCTAAGCTAATCACAAAATTTTCTGGACATGGCATGAAATCCAATCAGCAATTTTTTATCATCTTTTTGTCCCATGCTGTAAGTGCAATTATATTTTGCTCAAGTCTTTACAGAGAATTTGCTAAAAAACAGAAACAAAAATGTTACAAGCAATAATGGTTTCAAATGTTATGTCACAAATTCCTTACTCTGTATTAGATTACGGAAAAGCTCTCATCAGAAACTACTGGCAGATAGTGAAAAATCAGATGATGATGTGTTTTACCAATCTAGTCTTAACCCTTTGAGCGCCAAAGTCAATTTTTGTCACGTTTAGAAAATATACTCCAGTGAATTTTTTTCAGATTTTTGTCAAAATTATGATAACAAACTGTAGACGATGAAATGTGATGTCCATTTGGTCCAAAATTATAAAAAAATTACAGAAAAATTCATAAAAATTGGTAAAAATGTTGCACTAAAATTTTGGTGGGAACAATTACAGCACTCAAAGGGTTAAGGTAATTTTCAGATGATTAAGTCCTATTTTGCAAAAAGAGCTGTATTTCTGTAATCTCTGCCAACAGTATTACAGTGTTTATATTCATTGAAACCAGCATATGTTGAGAGAAACAAATACACTACTACCCTAAAATACATACACGTATATTCTGCCTTGGAAGGTTACTGTACAGTATCTCATACAGTTGCAGGCACTGGGCTTCATTAAGTGTCCCTAGAAAACTCTTCTTTATGTGCCAGAAATGCCACCCATGAGATTGTAAGGCTGGTGCATTTACCAGGCAAAGAAAACAGACATAGATTCGCCTTCACCAATATATGAAATGTGCCATAGCCTTCTCTAGATAGGAAAGTTTGCAAAAGTATTTTCACCTTGACAGTCAGTGTCTTTGCTAAGGTTTGGGAAGATGGGTAAATGGTGTTGGAACCCCTGGACCATTTCTGTTGTCCCCTCAGTAGGGTTGCCTCGATATTACAGGTGGGGACACCCCAGTGACAGGACAGTGGAGCCCTGGTTAACTTTCCTTGGATGCCTGGTCTCAGCAAAAACACTGACCGTACACCTTAAATTCATCAAACAGATTTCTTGTTTCAGACACCTTTCTAATCTCGGAGATTCAGAGCAATTTATATCACGTTGACAAAAAATGAGTATTTCGCACAAATTTTTTATTTCAACATTGTCAGTACTGTACACAGGGCAGTTTCTGTTTTGTTCAGTTTGCTACATGTTACATGAAGGCAGATGTTTCAAGTGTAGAGGTAGTGACCATAGATTCGAACAATGATCAACCAAATCAATGTGTTTTGCAGTGCAAAGACAAATCTAACTTCAGTGATTGCTACTGTAGCATTTTGTTTGCAGGTGACAGCATTTGTGTTGAAACGGTTTGAACGCAACCTTCAAACGATGGTATTGATACTTTACAATCATTGAGTACATTAGAACTGAAATTTCTTGATCAAAATTAAATGTTTAAATGCAAGTGATGTGAGTGTAGGATGTGTGACCATGTCTGTTTTACCCAAATTCTTTGAACATATGGTCCTGTACTTGCTTGGCTATCCTGTCACCCCATTTCCCACAACTATGGATCAACCCTGCCCTTGACCATTATAGTTTGGCCCATAACCATTGTTATGAATAATGATTGCAGACCTGTTTACTCGGAAATGGGGTGAACGGGTTAGTCAGTTGGGTAAAACCATTAAATCGTGCCAGTGGAAGTTCCACCAGTGTATTTCATTAAGCTTACATGTACAGTACTCTCTGATGCTGAAAGGACGCAAGTCATCAATTGTGCATGCTCTGAGTTTCTCTGTATAAATGATTATTTAAATCACAAGCTAATCTTTGTTGACCTCAGCAAAATTGAAGTCACCACGCTAAATGCTGAACACTCCAGCTCTTGCAACAGTAAAGGAGTTTGTGTCCAATACAGAGGCATGCCCGTATTTACTGTTCCCCTGTTCTTATTCTTCCTGTAACTTTCAAAAAAAGTCAATCTGTTTATTGTAGTTCATTCATCAAACCTTGAAATAACTCTTTTCCATGGTAAGGATGTAAGAAAACGCCTGTTGAGATATTTTATATAGCGTTAGGTTTGCTGATAAAGCTTGTCAATGCAAAATTGAGTAGGGTTCACAACTCACTTATGCCCAACTACTACTACTACTATGCCGAACTGATGACCTACGACCTTTACAACTTGCTCATGCACAACTGATGACCTATGACCTTTACTCCATTGCAAGTTGATGTGGCTCAGAGATTTTCACAACTCAGAAGCAGAATCAGATTGATAAAATGGCTAATTTATATGTAATGTGTAATCTTCAATCCTAGTTTTCAATAAAGAAAACTTATCAAACAATACGTTTCTTCCAAATGAAGTATTTTATATATGTGTCATTTATATCATCATTCCATCCACACAGATATTTTTCATTTTATTCAGAGATTGCGCACTGTCAGTGTTGCATGCATGTATGTATGTTCATAAAGTTATTGTTGGACTACTTTTTAAAAGTTATGAGCTTGTTTAGTCCGTAAATCAGCAAACGTACCATATGTCTCCAGCCCTAGCTGTCTTGTTTTCATATCTGAACTTCAGACTGTATAACCAACAGAGAGTTGATGTTTCAAACTGCAAAATATTTACAAATATCAGAAAGTTGAAGAAAACTTGAACTTGTACTTATGGTGTTTTTTTTAATTCACCAAATATGCCAGGAAATTGTAATGAAATTTATCAACCTTTGAATACAGCCATATGTACAAGTGAAATCATCTTCAGGGAAACTGCACAATTCAGTGACACGCTTATGTGTCCTGCAATCTAGTTTAACGATACTGCTCTGAATGCAAGAAACAAATTTGCTCTGTACTGTTTCAAAGAAACTTTGTTTGATTATAAACTAAAGTGTCAGATTATGCTTCACATGCATGATGCTAGATCAATCTAGTGCAGACCTTTCATTTTGACAAATATTGACACCTGTTGATTCATGCTGCAGAATTCCCTTGACAGTAAAATTTTCCATAAATCAAATCCATCAACATGTCGATGATTGTGACTGACTATCCCCTATCTGTCTCTGTATCCCTCCCCCTCTCTCTCTCTCTCTCTCTCTCTCTCTCTCTCTCTCTCTCTCTCTCTCTCTCTCTCTCTCTAAACTGTATCATTTTTCAACCACCCAGCCAAACTTCTTGAGAAATCTTGATAGGTTGTAAAACACAGAAATTTATCAATATATCTTCATAGCATCCATAAAGTATGGATTCTTATGCATATGGCCATGAATTCAGGTAATATTCATGCTGACAAAATTTTAAAAAAGCTTTTATGAGGTAAAAATGACGACGTTTCAATATTGTTGTAGCTTCACAGCCATGAATAATGACTTATTGATAGCATGCAACATAAGCCAATATACCACTACAAAGCTGACACAAAGGCTTTTCTTTGAATAAAAAAATACATGTTGCATAAATTTGCATAGCGTTGACTGTGGTAAGTTTCAATGTATTTCTAAATCGGTTCGAACAGTTCAGATACAGAGGGCGCACTACTCTATACTTATGCATGTCGTTTCCCTCATCACGATCTTCATACGAGTTAATTGACAAGTTTTCCTCAGAAAAGTATGGCACATTTTCTGTACCGCACGTCCATGCGTACACCCATGATTAAAGGAAGGCGGTTGTCGGAACTGCACCCAAAGGTCGCTAGGGACCCTTTACGACCGACGCAAATACTATATCCAAGATACAATTGCGATTGATGAAAGTTAAAACATGTTTGTCATAATGTACATTGTAAAATTTAAATGTTGCAGCTATGTTGACATGATGCATCTCTATGTATAGTGCATGGAATAGCTTGTTTGTAAACAAGAAAGTCGCAAATACGCAATTCCGACAACCGCCTCTCTTTAAGGGATCAGCGGGCATGGCTCTTTTTCTCAACCGGAATAAGCATAGGGAGAACCATTGGTGCACGGTGGCAAGAGTTCACAACATGCCACATTCACTTTTGACACACGAGCTGTTCCACAGTATTGGCCAATCACTTTAATTTATGTCTCGATGAAGGATAACTGTAGACTAACAATGAATAAAAATAAGATAAGAATAACAAGTGTTTAAATTAAAAATTGGCTTCAACGAACATTTTTTTTCATTTCATTTTTAAATTTGTACGATACCAAGATATTTTATTTGCTAAGTTTTACTTTTAGTGTGATTTTGTAGAACTTCACCTCAAGAAAGTCAGAAAGAAAACGTCAATTGTGTTTGTGCATTGCTTGAGTCAATTCGTCATTCATGCATCTTGCATTTGAGTCAGACTTTTCGCAGCCATTTGCATGATACTGTAGCTCTGATTGTGAGAGTTTCGAGAATGGACAAATATCAGCACTGTCACCAATCCTTGAGTTGTCAACTTTTAACAGCAATCTTATCATGAGAAATTATCAAAGAAGTGAAAAATGAATGAAACTAAAGATAAGTTGGGAAAGCCGACATATAGGCCTCTGAGCGATGTTTACGTGACGATTGCATCCTTGTACACGTACACACGTGTATGTAAATATGTATCTTTATGGCATATACAAGACAGAAAAGCGCTTATTATAAAATCAAAGGTTTTCGACAGTCATCTGTCTGAGAGCACATCTTCGTTCATATTTCTGCTTGCTGAAGGCGGGTCGTCGACTTGTTTTACGCATATCCACTGATACATGCTTTTTCGCTCACCTAATATTACGTTACTTCCTGTCAGCTGTTATAGCGTAGAGACAAATTACACGTTTTAAGTAGTTTGCGCCTTGAAAACTGAAAGACTTGCTAATGTTCGCTATTCTCTTTCCAAATCAAGGATAGAAATCAGAGGTCAGCGAGTAAATTTTCGCACTAGAAAAACAAATTACCCAATATTTACCGACACTTGAAATTCAAACTGGCCACTATCACTGTATTATCTCTATGGGCAAAATAGAATTCCCGACTTTCACGGAACTAAGCCGATGAAAATTTTATTTACCCCATAAACTTCACAATGAGCCCCCTCCCCACAAGAGGTAGGCCAAAATACTACTGTAAATTTTGAGAATCCGAATCTGCACCCCGAGGCGCATTCTAGCTCATAGGCTTTGCGAGTTTCTTGACGTAGCCTAGAAGGATATATCAACAGAAAGGTACAGGATCAATCTTATCGTGAGGAACTATTTGGACAAGTTTCTTGATCTCACTCAGCTGCTCATAAATATTGCACAAGATACATCAATCACTCTCTGCAATGTTGTAATTCCAAGTCCAACTCAGAATTCAGCGTGAATAAATTATCTGTATTCCTTAGTTTAGACGAACGCGCCATCATGAAACTGAAAAACTTAAACTTTTTATCAACTTAAATTCCGTAAGGAATTTTTCAACAATCATGAGCATGACTCCTTACCATATTAATAGTGAAAATCAAGGTTTGGTACAAGTTAGGAGAAACAACTTGAATCACCCAACATTTTAGTGTTGCCGACATTTTAAATTACCATCTCTGTGTTAACTCTGTTGGGAGAAATTAGATTTTTCGAGCTCCACAAAACTAAGATACTGAAACTCTCCTCGAGAGCTTCAAAATGAGCCCCCACAAGCGGTAGACCAGCAAAGTATCGTAACAAATTGAGAGTCCGAATATCTTTTGCTGTCATTTTTCCCACCAAAATTTTAGAGCAATATTTTACCAATTTTTATAATTTTTTTTGTAATTTTTTGATAATTTTGGACAAAATGGACATCACATTTCATTGGCTCAAGTTTTTGTCAAAATTTTGGCAAAAATCTAGAAAAAATTAATGAAGGCAACAAAAATTGACTTTGGCGCTCAAGGGGTTAACCTTGATATCCTAAGAACCAATCCGTAACAAGTAAGCTTGAGTAATTGATATGAAATTTATTTCCCATTGCTTAGTGCATTGAAGGGAGCATAGCTCTAACTTTTTAGAATACCTTCGTTATCTTTAATTTGAAATACGAGTAAACTTTATCATTCTTGTACCGAAAATCTTGTTGAAATATAAGCTTAGCCTTGCCTGTACCATACAAAACATCGTTTAAAATAAACCATGCAGGCACTGTGTTATTGTCGACATGTGAATTCAAGTCCGGACTGGAAATTAGTTATCAAATTTATCAATTAGCATCACTAAACTACAAACTGTGTTGACAAGTCGAACGATAGAAGTTCGTACATGATTTGGCGGAGAAGAACAAGTAACAATTTGTTAAAAGTAGAGTATTTGAAATGCATCAAACGTGGTAGTTGATGGCGCTTTAACAGAGGTCAAACACATACCTCTACGATTCATTTCATCCACGTTTGTTTTCTGTGATTACTGACAGCAATTTCCAACCCATGAATAGTCCTGTTTTAGTGGAGCTATGTTGATTGAGTGACACTTTGAATATCCGACGAGAACATCGATTGGCATTATAGCACCCCATACGCCCAACACGTGCCAATGTGAGGTATAGAAAAGGAAGAAGGGCCGTGACAGGCTGGAATTTTCCACACTGTCATTGTGTAAATTGACGTAAATTATCCAAATCCAAGCTTATCTAGGATCGTCCCCCCCCCCTTCCCCTCGGCAATTTGGTCAGGCTACAGCCCTGGAACGAGTACGGGCATAACTATCACTTACATATTAATGCATAAATATGGTTGAGTCTTCATTGGGGTGAAAGGTCAGACTCAATTGGATTTTGAACGTTATCCACAGTCTCAACCGTCATTACTGTTCTAGGTGATTTATAGAGTAACATATAAATTTTTGAATATCAGAGGGAGATTTACGAGCAAAGTTCGCTTTTTTACGCGAGTTCACTTTTTTCCAAGACAGATAACATATATTCTCTGAAATGACGTGCCCCAAGGGGCTACACAAATTTTATATACTTTAATAGTCGGTCGGCTGTGTCATATATGCGTTTGCTCATGATATGTATGTATATATGTATGTATGTATGTATGTATGTATGTATGTATGTATGTATGTATGTATGTATGTATGTATGTATGTATGTATGTATGTATGTATGTGTATGTGTAAGTGAATGTAATATAATTATAAAGTGAAACCTGCGCGTCATCCTTTTATTCCTCCATGGGATTGTTCCCAAACATTAAATCCTAAGTATCCCAAAGCAAACAACAAGCCCACAACCAAGCTAAACTATTCACGCTATAGTATAACTAGAATTAGCAAACTGTATGATGAATTGGATTGCCCTTTCGTCCTGCTGAAAAGGACGAGGAAGCATCGAGTAGTCAGTGGAGAAAACAACGTTTGTATGGGTGATAATTTCTTACTAAGATGATTTGGAAAAAACGGAAACAAGTACACAAGAAAGTCGTATCATCACATCGCTTTCATTCTCGGCAATGTGACCTTCATTAGATGAACTTTGAAAGCCACACTTACACAATTACTGATATTTTTTTCTTATTGCACTATTCAGTGCTCCAAAATTCGGACAAAATATAGGAGAAAACTTGCCTCTATTAAAGTATCTCAGCAATAGTCTTTAGGAAACTTACCTGACCTAGTGCAACTGTACCAGAGGGAGGGATAAAAATTGGGGTTTTCAAGAGTATAACCAATTATATGTAGGTGTCTCAATTTGATAATTTCATCGTCAATCTTATAGCTCATGACAGGTCACGCCCAAAATGTTTCTGAGGAGTAGAATCAAACAACGATGTTTTATGTCGTCTTGCAAATCAAACTAATGGTTTTATTTACACCGAAACGTGTCTTTCTCAACAGAAATTCTTTGTACTCCAAGAAAAGCGTCCAGATTTTCCTCGCGGTAACAGTTAGATCGTTTCCCGTGACGGATTATGATTTACTCGTAAACGATTCCGCTTTTCCTCTCGAAAGACATCCAGCTGTTTCTGTCAACATACTACTACCAACCCTGATATGACATAATTACTCCGTCAAACGCTATAAGTACACACGCCGCTACACGCTTGCAGCATCAGTAGTTAGTGCTTTCGTGCTTTATTCTAGGTAGCTATATAGGTTAACTATTTAACAGTTAAACATCGCAGACTGGAGAAAGGGTTAGGTCCACAACCTGGCGGAATATTAGAAGATCAGGGCAATTTTGAAGCTTGCGATGAGACATTAAAGGGCCTGAAACTATTACTTTTGATGATTTTTCACTATTTTGTTTATGTGTCTAGTAGATATTGTTGTGCTACTCCGACCCAAAGGCATGTTGAAATACTGTTTAGTGTTTGAACACATTGTGTATAAGTGTTAAATGTGCATTTGTTGCTCACATTTGAATTCTAGTCCGGACCAGAATCCACTTGTCAACAATACCAATGCAGTTTGCACATGTGCAGGCTGAGTTGATTAGCTGAACACTGTGTATATCGATATTCTTTGGTGAGTAGAACAAGAACTGTTTTTGACATTAAAACAAACATAGTAAAAAAAACAATTAGAAGTTACATCTACTGGCCTTTTCAGTGACATCATCGATGACTTCGTTTTCAGCTATTATTTGTGCAGCACCCAGTTATTGTCAGTCCTCGCCTAATTAGTCACCTTTTCTGCACACCCTCTCTAACAGAGCTAACCTTTTACGAATTTGCAAACTTGTTCCAACCTCTTTTGAGGTACGTGAGAAAGAGATGATGTTTCCTTAACCGTTATCAATTATCCACATCTTAATTGCGACACGCACACGTGGCCCCTTCCCCATGTAAGGAAGAGCGTCTGTCGTAATAGGCTAGACCATAGTATGGTTATAGGCTTGTTTGAAACGACACAGTCTACCTTTGATTTTCTTGCAACCTCAACTTCAAGGTCGCTCAAGGAAGTGGTTTATCTCCCTTGAAACACGCTTAGGCGGGAATACAGTCGGTAAATAAATGCGGTGTACCTCTCAGGCAAATAACGGCTATCTTCGGAATGCGATCATTTTCAATTACGACTGACAGAATGATGTATGGCTGAAACCACAGGTGAAAGGACATGTTGCTCTCTGCTGTAGACCCTCCCATTATAAATTCTGGCCGAGACATCTTTCAGTTCATGTCTCTTTATTCATATGCCGTTGGTTTCTCATCCGTGCCAAATGTTCAACCAGTGTCTTTTGAAACTCAGATAGAATCGTAATGTAGCATATTTAATCAACGGACGAAACCAATATGATATATCGATGAACAGAAAGGGGTTTGCTCATGGTAACCCAAGGCAGAGAATAATGTTGTATAGGCATCAAGAAAACAACGGCCAATCATCTCAAGTTGCATGATTAAACCATACATCATAGCTCGTGAGGATTAGAATTGGTAGTAGATTAGAAAAGTAGTGCAATTGTAATTAAAAGTTTCTCAATTTAAGTGTTGAATTCCCTCAATGCATCAGCTCACTTTCATCATGGCGAAATGTATACTTCAACCTTCTTTGTCGTTTGCGTTTCAACAACGAACTGAACTGAACAGTTTTGCCAATCGGGGAAAGACATTGAATATCGCTGTGAAATTGTGCATGGCATTCCGCTTCTATTTTGCCGGTACACGACCGTTAATTCACGACACACTTTCACCAATGATTTTGTTGAAATTTACTTATTTTTCAAGGTTTGCCAACCAATTTCATAGCAATATATAGAAATGGCTTATCTCTTACATTTGAAATATTTATGCGTAGTATATTCGCATAAACAATGAAATAAAAAAATCAAAATAGACAATTATTACAGCAATACTTGCGTAGTAAACTCTCAAAACGTGTGGACAAATTATTATTTATAAATATATAGAGGGCTTATGATATGCTATCCAGCAATGGTATCTAGCATTTTCACCTAAGTATGATTTTTTCTCGATCTAAAAATTAACGTCTTCGACGCATAAACCAACAAACACGTTTGGAACTAATTTTGGAGAATTGGATCTTTATATTTTTTAAATTTCTCAAAAGTGTTTAGTGCCCTATAGCTGAATATTGCAATATTACAAATTACTCATAAAAAGAAGTGCATTGCCTAAAGAGAAAAGCAGGTGAGCTTACAGTTTAAACCGACATTAATTCACCATCGAATTATCCCAAATTAGTCACGGTTCCCATCGTGTGAACAGGAATTCGGACACAAAGAGGCCTGGTGTACATGTGATGTCAGAGATGACGTAAAATGCATCGTATTCAAGTTTTAAACGATAAAAGCAGCCAATAGTAACACATATCTAGGCTGATCGTGTTACACATCGATGACACGTGTCATTGAACACACGATGCTCAACGCACGCCAAGCAATTTTCACGAAAATTTCTTCAAATAAATGTAACGGAAATTGCCCAATAATCGGCGATGCAATTCTTGGATAGATTTCGTCCAACCCGAGGAGCGAAATTAACGCTTGTAATTGTTCATATTTGAGCCTGGAAGGTATTCAATTAAACTGTATCCTTCTCGAATCGCTTCTTCGTATTTAATTACGACTACCTCTCGTACGACGAAGACAATTATGGCCATTGTAAATCGGTACGAAGACAATTATGGCCATTGTAAATCGGTTAGAATCTATTTGAACACGCGCTGCACCTCAAACTATTTATGGAGGGAAAGTAAATATAGTGAATTTTCTACTCAGCTTCAGATTGCTTATGAGCCGACGAGAAAAAATTGTGACGTCTTCAATCAAAGATATGAACATAGAAATCGCAGTTACCAAGGAAACTCAAAAGACACCGTGGACCGTGAACTACTCTCGAAAGTACTCTTGAAAAACTATTGAATGCTGTTTTCCATGATAACGCTTTCCTTGAGATAAGGATGAGTAATTGGGATTCGGAAGCTTTCGTAAAAAAATGAAGAATCTTTCTGGAATGTTCCGTAATGACATGTTTTTCCGGTAAACGCTGTTTGATCTTATCCGTACAATTGAACGGTGGAATACTATCAGGCCGCGTGCCCGGTCTGATACCAGCATCATCGATCCCCGCTTATCTGTGACGGGAGATACGAGTTCGCCTCGAAGATAAAGCCTTATGAACGGTTTCACACGATAGGAAAACGCACGCTCCAATCAGAAGCCGCTAAGATAAGTTTGCTCTGACCTTAGGTAATAAAATGTGACAACCCCCATAAACTTCAAGAATCTGAAACACATTTTTGACATTTACGGAAAGTGACCTTCCAATACCACTTTACGGCATGGGGACGGTACGTAGATAAATGAACAGATTATAGAACTTTTACCCATCTGAGTTTTGTTTATTGTTTTATCTTTAATACCTGTATCCAGAAAAGAATATTTCTGGTATCAGTATCAGTAAGTCTGAGAAGTTTTCAAGCGTATGTCTTTAGATGGGCGTAATATTTCCCTGGGTGAACATTATTACGACGAGTAATGTTACGCTAAATAAAACCGTTGATGATTTTATGATTTTTTATTACATTTCGAATTTGCACTACCGTTGAGGCTGATATCGTTATCGATTACTAATTCCCCAGTGTCTGTTAAGTTTTATTTTATTTGACATTATCATTTTTTACGGCTTCTTGTGAAGAAACGTAGATTGAGCAGGCATAAAGAAAATCGTAGCACCGTGACGTCATGGTAAGTGAATTTTATCGAGTACTGGAGCCCATTTGTTTGTATTTATCAGGGTTTTCAGTTGGGTAGGCCGTGACGTGACGCGACGTGACGTGACGTGACGTGACGCGATGTGGGTTGATAATGACACGAGAAGCGAGGCATGCTGGGACTAAATTTTTTTTTTCTTTAAATCGCTAGAGCATACAAAATATCGAGCTTTCTTTCGTATTCTACGTTTTCTCTCGAAGCATTTGTACAATACTCCCGTTAACATTGCAGAGGCATGGCATTGTCCTTGGGCTTGTCTTGAGATTGAGAAAGTTCGAGAGGTGCCGCGTATTAACCCGAAAACGTGATATTTGATACACTCCTTGGCTGCAGCCTTTTGCAGGGAAATGTCCCATGGATAGACTAAAAAAGTAGAGTAAAGTTTAAAGTTTGACAAAAGTCACCAAACAAATATTGAAAATTATGGCAAACAAACCACACGCCTTTATGCATTACAAGTCTTAAGTAGATTCCAAAGCAAAACGATGAAATCATGAACTGTGGTTTGGATGTAAAGTGTTCTCTAAGACCGTCGTCACGTGATCATAATACCCTACAAGAGATACCATAATACCATACTGTCGTGCTGTACTCGTCTCTGCATGGCTAAGACATCGGTAAAACTCTTTACATTCAAGGAAAAGAAACACGCTTAAGTCAGCATGAACAGCGCTGCCACGCACCAGAGGGTTTATGAATTACACTTTCCCCTGGACTTCTCTGTGATGCATCAGAGCTATATCATCATGCAATGGTTTAGAACAGCACGTACTCTGTGCCATTGTCGGAATTTGCATGAGTTGTAAGCCTTCCTACGGCAAAGTTTAAGAAATTGTCTCCGGCTATATCGCATAACATTTATTTTTACAGCACGTATGTATGACTGCGTCATCCCCCCAATCTTTATATATATGTGCACATGTGATGTGACAACATCAATGCAGTAAATTTACCGGGGCAGAAACCGTCCATGAATTGGTTATTCAAACTGGAAGCCAAGAAAGTGTGTTCCGAAAGTCGAGGAGAATTCAAGGATTCTTTCTCTGAAACCCCCGCGTTTACTCCAATCGATTTTGGATTTGCTTTCAAAAATGCATCACAGTCGGTGCAAAATCCTTCCGGATTTGAACATTTATTGTTTATTCATCGACCACAGTTACTTCTCTTGTGCCTAAACAGATACCCAGTATTCTCCTCGTCAACACTGCCAGTACATGTATTTCCTTTCGGTTCATTTCTTATCTTTTTAGAATTAAATATCTGTCTGGACGTGTACTCAATCGTCAATAGTATCCCTCATTCAACCACTACATAGTACTTCAACATGTGTTTGGGAATACACGAAGAAAATATAGTTGATACACCGAATCTATTTACATACTGAAAAGTCGCCTGAAAGTATCGTCTTTAGATCTTAACAGGTGATACGATGTTCATGTCATCATGTGCAAGGGATGCGTGGGTACAAAACAACATTCCGTATTTTTATTCAATTGTACATAATTTGCAATGGCAGGTAGTCGAAATCATAAAATTTTGGGGAGTCTACCGACCAGTTTGTAACAAATATAAATATTCTCTCATTGCATATGTTTCCTTGCCAAGAAAATCGTAGAAACAATATTTTCTCTCGCCTGATTAGAAAGTACGTGACGTACCGATAGGAGCCATCGATTATCTAATAAGTTTCTCATAAAATGGGGGGGGGGGGGAAAGTTAAAACAATTTTGCCTCAGGCAAAGTTATAACATCCTTTACATGTACATTTTCACAGCAAGTGCGTTACGGGTAATTTAGGAATAGATCTTCATAAAGGAATGTATGTTTATTGAGAGAGCCTGCAGTATTTACAGGATGTTTTGTCTGTTTTGATACTATTTACGACATCTTTAAGTTTTCAAGTGTGATTGCGCATATACAGGGTAGAAGTCTACTACTTGAATCACAGGTGTATAAGGAACATTTTTAAAATATGTTTCGAATAGATACAATATAAGTTAATCTCATGCTGTGATACAGTAAAATCATACACAGCAACACACCTAAAATATTGAAATGTTACAAAAAGCAGAAGGTTTAAATTTGGGGGATGACTGTGGACACTTCCAAATATTCGATCTCTGGGCCTTTCGGTCAGCCTCGTTTGAGCAACACCGTTCCGTTACAACCCCCGTCTTATACACAGAAACAATTACAATCTGTGGCCAATCACCGATAGTAATTTTAAGCGCCGCCCAAGCTGTATATTGTGCTATTGACTTTCCGGAAGTAATCATAGTCAGCGCGTCTCTTATACCATATATGGTTATAAACATGTAAACTTGCAGTGACCGCACAAGTTGAATGTTTGACAGTCTTCTTCTGTGGTTAATGAACGAGAAAGAATTTCTAGACGCGATCTTTTACAATCTCAAAGGTTATGATCAAAATATTTCTCCTACAAAACTCATTATTGTTCGGGTCTGGGGATAATTAAAAATGTGCACGCAAACGAAACTAATAATTTGTATATGACCTCACTACTCTCCGTCTGAACGAAAGGTAGGGGGTGCGAAATTATGATCTAACTTCTCATTAAGGTAGAATGCTCCTCGGGGACGCATATTCAGACTCTCTAACTTCTACAATTCTTTTCTGATCTACAACTTGTGGGGGTTCATTTTAAAGCTCTTTGTGTAAGAAAACTTTTTACCATCTCAGTTTTTCGAATATCGGAAATTTTATTTTTCTCCATAGAGTTAACACAGGACGGTGGCCATTTTGAATTTCAAATATTGGAAAATCTGGGGTTATTTGTCCCTAGCGCCAAATTTTGAATGGCGTTCCCCGATTTTTATTCTTGATTTTGAAAGAGAATGGTATGGTTGAAAGATTCATTGAGGAAGCTTTGAGCAAAAGTCTTTCACTTTCCAAGCGCATACTACCTTAAAAATGTTGAAGTTCTGCTGTATGGTAACAGGGTGCGGTAGAAATACATCATGAGTATAGATCTTACCGTATAGCCTTAGGGTCAAAAGAGCTAGACCATTGGGTTATAGATCCCGGGGAGGGGTGCTGGGAGGGGGCATGAAACTTACTTTTTGCTTTCAAATGGCTTTCGATGAAATGGCCGAGCATACAAACTTTTCTCCTCATACTTCGTTTTCGTATTTCACTTTTTTGGGAAAAGAGCGAAGGGTTGCAGATTTCCCCCCTAAACGTGTTTGATGAACTGTCCAAATGTGCATTTCACAGTTATCTTGGGTCACACAAACAATGGGCTTACAGCGAGGACTGGTGAATGTTACGATTGTTCACAGAGTACATGTAGAGGGTGCCTGCATGGCCGTCAAAGCCGTAATGTCAATTAATGCTACAGAACTAATAATTTTAACTCCACAAATTTGTTTTCTCAGCATACAATAATTAAGCTTAGCAATGAAACGACAAAAAACTGCATACAGCTTTCATGCTTGCACTTATCCAATTCTCAGTACTCAGACATTTCAAGGCGCTAGGCCATTCAGAACTGCTTCCCGCAAAAAATATATTTGCCGAAACTTTTATTAAAACTCAAGAGTCTGTTCAATCCAACTGATTTGTAACGTCTCATATCTTGAAAAATGTAGTGTACTTTCAGCGCTTTAATAAGGCAAAAACCAACATAGAACGTTTGCTGTAAATTACCACTACGGGCCATCATGATTCTCTGAGTGCCTTCTTTCATTTTGTAAGTCTTCGGGCGAGGTAGCTTGTGGCTGCAGTACGGTGGTGTCTAAAGCAATTGCTAGCTAAGCAAATATGGCACAGCCATATTCTTTGAAGGTCTTTAAGTCGTTCTCAGTTCAGTAAAAGTGAAAGGTTTTATGGATTAAAGAATGGAAGTTATATCCCAGTGATAAGATTAAGTAAACTCTCGTCTAAAAAATAAATAAGCCGATACTTTCGAAGCGTTTATCTCGACAAAAAGGATTGCGGGACACCCAGAGTGATGTTGTTCGTCACGGACGAGAATACAGCGAGATTAGCAGTAGAGCGATCTCCTTTTAAGAAAATTACCTGTTTACCCCGAAACCTAGCAGGGTCCATACAAAAACTAGGCATTTTTTCTTCTCGCGTAAGTATGAAAACACTTACAAATTGATGGAAAAAATATCCCAGCGTAGTCAAATACACTAAACTGCCATGCTTTGACCTCTGTGATCTCTCCGAATTTAATATATGACCTGTGCGAAACAATCGCTTATGGTTGCATCACGTTAATGCATTATTAAATCGGTTGGATCAGAACGGGGCGATTTGCTTTGATTACAAATTCTTTCATGTGGGCAGTGGACAATTATCTTCTCTCCGTTGACGATCAACAGGGCGTGTAGGCTTCTGTTTTTATGTTACTTTATTGAATGGATCGATTCGTTGGCTTATTTACGATCACAGACCGGCTTAATTCCCCGCGCAACCCTGAGTTGATGTAGAATGGCCAAGATTGAAGCTCCATCTCGGCGATCTTGCACGCTATGCTGCTTCCTTTTGATTTTTTTGAATCGCTGATCCAGTGCCCTAAAATGACGCGAGATTACATCTTAGAAAAATCCAGCTTCACAAACAACATGAATCAAACGACCAAATGAGCTAGCAGTTATTCGACTACATAGAGTAACACAAGAATGTCATTCAGGGTAGTATATGCCTCGAAATTGAAAGTCTTAGGCCTACATGTAAAGATAACTCAAACTTTCCGTAAAAAAAAACTCTCAACCATTTTCCTTTCGAACTCAAGAATAACAATTCAGGGGCCACCTTTCAAAATTTGGTGCTAGAGAAACAAATTACTCAATATTTACCGACATTTAATCTATGGGTTTCAAAATGAGCCCCTATAAATGGTACACCAAAAAGGTATTGTAAAAGTTTGAGAGTCAGAATATTTGCCTCCGATTCGCATACTACTACCATAAGGTAGATCGCGCCTCGGGGGCAGATATTCGGACTCTCAAACTTTTACAATTCTTTTCTGGTCTACCATTTGTGGGGGCTCATTCTTAAAGGTCTTGGAGAAAGAAAAACTTTCACTGGCTTAGTTTTTCGAAAATCGAAAATTTTACCTCTTCTCCATAGAGTTAACTCAGGGATGGCAGCCATTTTGAATTTAACATATCGGTAAATCTTGGGTTATTTGTTTCTCTAGTAACAAAATTTGCACGGTGAACCCTGATATTTATTCTTGATTTTTAAAGAAATGGTTGAAATATTCGTTAAGGAAAATTTGAGCAAAAGTTTAAGTCTTTCACTTTCGAGGCGCACACTACCTTAAACGAGTGTCGGTATTGATATATTGCAATGTTAACGATATTTGCCGACTGAGCGTTGTAAAAACTTCAGGCATTGAGGATGCGACTGGTGTCATAAGATTGAAATTTAAAATCCAACTCAGCATCTCTCCCAAGAGCTGTGCATTCTATTTAATCTTCGAGCGAATCAATAACGTCATACAGAGTGCAACTTTTTTGTGAGACCAGCTTTAAAGCAAGAGTCTCGATCGAGGCTGATATCATACACACAGCCGTGAAGACCATTTTGGCGCCAAATCAACCTGAATCATAACATCCAATGGGGTTTTTGTTTTATCGACTAGATCACATGAGTCAAACATGTCCACTTAGACTAAATGGAATCCGAGATAAACCCATTCCGTGTCTTTTAGATGTAAGCCTGTTGACCGTTCATGACACATTTTCTGACTCGAGACCGAATTGCTGACTTGAATTTCACAATTTTCTACTTGTCAGCACCTGATTTCAGAAATGACTGTTACATTTTCATTGTAAGTGATTTTATTTACAAGAAAATTTGTGGATCCCTATATTTTATCCCCTCTCTCTCTCTCTCTCTCTCTCTCTCTCTCTCTCTCTCTCTCTCTCTCTCTCTCTCTCTCTCTCTCTCTCTCTCTCTCTCTCTCTCTCTCTCTCTCTCTCTCTCTCCATCGCTTATAACCTCCAAGGATGTTTCACAAATTGAAGATATTCCATGTGTCAAACGATCGTACGTATTGCTCTTACCGCCTTTTCAGATCAATCAGTCTGTGTTGGCTCTTGATGATGAGGAAACATGTTTAAATTCGGTGACCCGGCGATATCTCTTCGGTGACCCGGAGAAATCTGCCCTTCAAATATCATCTCGTACATACTGTGTGCAAAATTGAATTTTCCATTAAAATTGAGACACACCGGTAAAATATAATACCGATAGTTTTTCTATTATAAATTGTGCGAAACAACAGGTCCGTCATTCTACTGACATCCGTCATTTTGTATTTTACTGAAAAAGCGTTAATATTTGAGAAGTGTCAATTTTTTGGGTCAGGTTTGTCACTTAACATCAAGTCTATAAAAGACATATGTTCATTAGCCTGAAAACTGAGAATATCACGGAGTAATTTGTTGATGATACTGCTCTCTCTCTCTCTCTCTCTCTCTCTCTCTCTCTCTCTCTCTCTCTCTCTCTCTCTCTCTCTCTCTCTCTCTCTTCTCTCTCTCTCTCTCTCTCTCTCTCTCTCTCTCTCTCTCTCTCTCTCCTCTCTCTCTCTCTCTCTCTCTCTCTCTCTCTCTCTCTCTCTCTCTCTCTCTCTCAAATACAAAGAACGACCCGTGAATTTAATGTCATTCTGAAATACAGTGAGCTGGTTTTCAATTCCCGCTCTTGTAAAATTAGTATTTCGTTGAAATGTTGTTTCGTTAGACGCACAATTGATTTTCGTACAGAATCCTAATCTGGTAGACCATGATATTGTTTTAAATCTCTTTACTTTACTTCAAGTTCAAAGGCTTTCATCGTTTTCGGTTTTCCGTCGTGCAAATCAAAGAGTTAATAAACGCGGCCGCATTGCCTGATCACATACTCTTTTTAGCGGGAATATTTCTAATAATTGCGCGAGCTACGACCACTTATGTAAATGTAATGACCTGTCTTTTTTCTGAGAACAAGAGCGGTCCTGCGATTATAGCCACTAAATGGTGATAATTTGCGAAGGTTTTGAATGGTGTTCACGAACCATACACAACTCTTTAACAAACTTTCGGTCTTGAAACATATTCAAACAATGACCACAAAGCACAATTTGTGCACCCCATGATTATGCTACCAAAGCTGAATAGCAACGTCAATATGCTTCAGGGAGCATGCAGAACAAGACATTGTCGTTGATGTACAAAACAACTGCATAGCGTTGCAAACTAATCATAAGGTTCAGCTACTGTCCCTCGAGCGAGCATTTAATAGGTGTTATTGAACGCGTAGTTGAAGTTGCTGTCACTCAAAAAATGCGCGGTGACATAAAGACGCACGATTGTTGCTTTCATGCACGGTGCGCGATGCTTACAGAGAAAAAGGGAACCTTTAAAATAACCACTTAACTACTCAGTGAAAAGGTTTATATCGCTACCTGCTTAATGTCTCTTACTAGTCGCCTGCAGTCCGTCTGGCGCTTAGAGCTTTGAATGTTTCTAATTTCTCTCTTCGAATGCTAAAGAAAAATTCTTAATTTTTTCTAAAACAGCCAAATGAAATATCTGTTCATTCCAGATATTATTTTTTTTATTCTTGAGATTCGTATTCAACGCTCTTTTCTGAAACGTACACAATATCAGACTGCCCCAAGCAAATTCGAATACGTTTTGAACAAAATTGCGATAGATCATTCAAAATGCGTCTTCATCTTTACATTCAGCGTCGAAAGCAGTAATGTTTAGTAATATTGTTATATTGCTATGCTTATAAGTAAACTAAAACGTGCAGACGAACAGCCAAACATGGAGACGAGAAGACAGACAGACAGACAGACAGACAGACAGACAAATCAATAGATTCAATATTTTACAGAAAATCTTGGCCCATTAAAGTGGCAGCCTGGCCTAACGATGTATTATTGTGCTTTGTACTTTACTCCATTCTCCCTAAGTTTTGCGTAAAGGTATATCAAAGAACTCCTACAAGACGGTCGGATGTGTGTGCATTCTTATTGTTTTGGTGTAGGCTATATTCGCCAGTATTTAGATAAATGGTTTATGCTTTCTCGACTGCAAGCGGTCAGCAACGTCTTAGACAGTAGAACTGTGGTGTAATGAAGTTATATCTCTCACAGTATAAAACTATTTAACATCTACACATTACCCTTAAGCGGAGTATTATCCAATACTATAATATGTTGTTAGTGCTTCTCCAAACGCATGTTACATCAAAACAGTGTACGAACCGTATACAGTTTTGGTGACTGATTGTGTCTAACTATAGCAGTGAGACGGTTGTGCTGACATTTTCATCCAGCATGTCATAGGAATAATTCGTTGCTATGCGACGGAAATGTCATAGTTCCAAAATAAACGGTTAACAATACACATCATTTTTTTCGTGAAAATATATGGAGGCTGTGCTGAAATCAATGCCGCGTTTAGACGCCGAGAAAAGAACAAAAATGAGCACGCCAGCATACGAGATGGCTTTGACGAAAAAACTTTTCTCGATGAAAGATCACACATGTTTTCCTATTTTCCTCCCCAAACAAATGATCCACAGGCAATTTTTCTTGGAGTTATATTTTTGTTCACTGAGTGGTATCTTTTCAAGTGTCACAGGTAAACTCGAGCAACACTGTTGCTGTATCACGTCCTCGAAATCACGGGAGATTTGTAGTTTTGGTTTCACTAATCTCGCGGGATTTGCCTGGTTGTTAGAAAAGAAGTTCACGGTCGACAAGTTTGCAGAAGAACCGGCAGGGTTACAGGAAACAGTGTTTTGACAGATCTTCGGCAAAGAGATTACCTACATGACTTCGGCTCATGTTTAGAATCCTCAAGAATGTTTTACGCAGATTTCTTCCGGATACACTGAGTCTTGCTTTTGAATTTTCACACTAGTCGTTGGTTAGCAGGACCATGAAGGTCCGCAAGACGTCAGAGAATGTGAAGAAAGACCCACTCACCACTGAGATGGTGAGCAACACAGGAGAATAGTTTACTATGCTACAATATTGTTGCAGCGTATCTTATTTTTTGCTGAAGCCCTTTCCGATATTTCACAGTGACAGTCTGAGAGTACGAGAGAGTACGAGAGAGAGTTCGAGAGAGTTCAAGAGAGTTCGAGAGAGTTCGAGAGAGAGTACGAGAGAGAGTTCGAGAGAGTTCAAGAGAGTTCGAGAGTTCGAGAGAGAGAGAGAGAGAGAGAGAGAGAGAGAGAGAGAGAGAGAGAGACGGGGGGGAGTGAGAGTTCACGTAATTGTACACATGTAGACACTTTCGGCCCTCATCAAAGCACATTTACATTTGTTCAGAATGAAAACGGCCTTCTGTTTGTTTCGCTTTTCCTACGTGTAGATTTACGTACGTTCCTCGGCTAATCGCCAAAAGCTGTGGACTGTAAATCATAACAGAGCCACTCGTAACATGCACTCCGATAACATAACTCAATCCCGACGAATTATGTTTCAAGGTTTACAAGATGTTGTCCTCTTTAGGTATTTTTTTAATATTTTCTAATCACTGATAATCTTATTGGCGAATCTGATCGGTTTGTAAAATACGATTTCAGCGGATGACATGTATCCGAAATGTCTGCCCATATCATTACGAATATACGTTTTGATGAGGACTGAAAGTTCTGCCGTTTCAGAACACGAGTCATTTCCAACAGTGCCGTGAAGATTTAAATCTCGACTCCGAGGAATCTGCTCTGGTTTCAGAGTATTAACTGAAAAGAATCGACTGTTTTCACCGGAAATAAAGATTTACAAAAACGTGTGTGACGAGAAATATCAACTATCATGACCATTTAGAGATAAAGACGTATTATGTACCACGTAGGTGAAGTCTTCGAAGTTCCTTCAACATGCTTTATCTGCTCCGCATTTTGTTCCAATTCGTATACATACTATCAGTTGAAAAAAGATTTACAAGAATAACAAATGGTTTAAAAAAAATCTGTTTCAAAACTAAATCGGAATTTTGAACTCCAAATACTCCAAATAGATTAAGCGGATGTATCAGTTACAATTGGAAAATGAGTTCGGCTTAAATATCGTTTACATTGAAAATGTTACAAAACATTACAGTCATTCCGGTAATGCTATTATCCGTCGTGCTGCTGTCCACCGATTTTTTTGTATCGATGATCTCAACGCTCATCTCAGAGATATTGCGCGATCACCGTCGTCAATTTTTCTTCTCCGGTTGATACTAAACGGCCTCTCTTAAACGGTTACCATGGTAACACGGCGGAATTCAAAACAACGGTTGAGTCTGTAGGTTGGGGCGTCCTAAAGGACGAGCGGATGTATCGAGTGCTTGATGGTCGTTTTGCTCATGTCTTTAAATAAAACAATTTCGGTTGGCAAAGCCCGAAAGGCTTTAAAAAGAGGATGTTTTAGCCGTTTTGAGTACAATCACTCACCGTTACTATAATTTATCCGCGATGCTTGGATGCAGTAATCGTTCGCATTATCGCTACTTCCTTCGTCCTTTGTTGCTCCCTTCATAAATTGCCGTAATGACAGCCAATAAATATCCTCAAAACCAACAAGTTTCATAACAACATAATTATTTAATGAACCCTTGGGCTGGTTTAGAATTCGCTCAATCTGGACTTACGCTCCTTTCATTTTGGCAGCAGCTGAAAACACCTGGGAGATTAAACTAAAACAGAAATAGCTTAGAATTGATCAACTGAATAAAAAACGATTAAAAATGTGAGGAAAACGCGCCTTCCGAGGCTTTTCTTTCTACCCCGAATCAGTTTTCAGAGTGTCGCTAGCTGAAACTTAAACCAGGGCAGTGGGAACTGGGACCGTAAATATCGAACTCAGGTGATCATGAAGAAGCAAAAAAACACACGCTTCATAAAGTTTAATCAGTTTTGTCATAAATCATAGGATACAATAAAGGTCGACAAGACCTTTCATGGGCTACTGCAAGACTTTTTGGGAAAAAGCACTATCTTAATTCAGTGATTCAAGAATTAAACATTGCCAGTTTAAATTCTGATATAAACCAACGTGTAGGCTTCTCCATTGAGCGACAGCGAGTGATTTCACAAGAAAGTTCCGATTTTGCAGCCGGATTTGGCGTCAACAGCAGCTTACATATAGATTTACATGTAATAATGTTACGAGCTTGTGGCACATCACAGCGGCAGTCCACCACTGTATGCGTGCTTTTCTATCAATCAATCAAGCCCATCAGCAGTACTTGCTGCTGAGCATGTGCGGAGCGAGAGAAATTGCGCGCGAAAATTAGAAGGAACGTGTACAGATGACGCAAGAAAGATTCAGAACGATCGTTAGTGAAGGTGTATTATTGCAGGTGTCTCGGTAGGTGATTTATAGGCTCCGAACGCGTATTGTGTAGTGGCAAACTGACCGTCAAAACAACGCCACGCTTCATACAGCTATATATGTAAAAAACATGGAAACGAAATTTAACACCGAGTGATAAAATGTCCCTGATGGACGGGTACACAACGGCAGATGAAAACAAAGCAATCCATACCTCCCAGCAGAAAACGGTACACCAGAATCAGCCGAGACGAAATTGAATGAATTTCCCAATTGAGATTTTTAAAAAAAGGAGTTCAAAATTTCAAATGAAAGCAAATCTTCAGACCGCAGTGCGCATCGTCCTTAAGCTTAACAATACAACTGACAATCATTTCAAATTTCCAATATAATTGTAAACATTTACAGGTAGGCTAATTTCATATGCATCGCAACCTATCAAAGTAAACTACAGAAGTGTTGAATCTAGTCTTAAGAGCTCTAAATTATCGCAACGACAAATCTCGTTCCCGCGCTTTACCATATACGGCTGTGATAAAATTTCATATTCAATACGCAAATGGGAATTTGACTGCCCAGACTGTATATATTTGTCAGCGGTTTGGTTATTATCCTCAGTTCACTGCTAGCATCTCGGAGTACAGAACTTTTCGTCGTAGATTCCTGGGTATATTTTCGTACACAACTCAGTGCCGTATCCCGGTAAGTGTTCTAAGCGCTATCGCGTCTGTGCGTCTGTCTTTCAAGCAGGGTGACACAACATCCTCGGCATCGGTGGTTAACTGTGATCAAAGTGTAATGTTAATGTTCCAGGCGGGTGGGTACGACATGTTGTGTTACATAACAAGCTAACTCCCTTTTTATGCCCAAAGGCGTCAGATGGAATAATAGTCAGCAGGACACCTTCTCATAACTTTGAGCAGCCGTTGGCACTTTTCCCTCTCGCTGCTTACATTAAGTCTGAATCAAGGCTTCAATTATGTATATAGAGAGGGTCTTTAAACTGTACGTGCGTATTTGTATCCACGTAAGTTGTTTGAGTTTGGTTATTGCAGAGTTTTCGTTGCACACATCACTTGCGAAGAAAAAGGTAATGGTGGAATTTTGTATCATGATTTTGCACACCTTCACATACTTGTCTTCTATTTGTACATACATACATACATACATACATACATACATACATACATACATACATACATACATACATACATACATACATACATACATACATACATACATACATACATACATACACATACATACATACATACATACATACATACATACATACATACATACATACATACATACATACATACATACATACATCTTGCCAGCCAGCAAGCCAGCCATCCCTTCATCTGTTCATTATTCCTTTTATCCATCCATCCATCCATCCACCCATCCACACTGTAACAGTATAGTCTCGTACAAAGAGAACTATCTCTATTATTATCGTCTTTTTCCAACTGCAAGAAGACATTGTTAGTGACTGTAATATGTTAGTACACACGCATGTGAACTACATCATGAGTCACAGCAGACAGTGAGTTCTGAAGAATAGGAGAAATAGATTTTTCTATCGTAAAACATTCAAATTGTCACCATTAGGAAGGGATACGAATGAGAACAACGCCCGTGGAAGTTTGTAATCTCTGCTTACGTTAAATTTTCTCTGTATAAAGTGAACGATATTGTTGTAAAAGAGTGTGGGCGGCGTGGTGATTTACTTTTAAACGTTCCTTAATCGCAGGAATACGAAATATGTTGATATTTTTATCCTAGTAGATTAAACGTGGAACATTAGAATCAAGAGAAAGAAAAAAACCCGCATGTCTCGGAACATAGGAGATTGATTAATCGGTGATCGTCAGAACCCAGGGCCACTGGGGGGTCGCTTCAGTCAAACTGGTCAGCCACCAATTTGGTGTGCGCAATAAGATACATAGCGTGTAAATAATTTAGATCGAATCATTCGATTCCCTAGTCATTCTTGGGCAGGTATGGCAGTACGAATCATTTGGTTGCTTTTCATGAGGTATTCGGCACTGGCACTGTTTGGAGAACTGCATGCCATATCGGCAAATGACTCAGAGGCCCGTGAGCTTAAACTTTCGCATTATTTTCATCATTTTACTTTTTAGACAAAAACGATTTCCAGTAAATGCGCCTATTACTCAATGTTTATTCAAGGGTAGTGATTTCCATAATGAACTGCATATTCAAGTTTACCAAGGTGCCTCACTTAAATATGGCCATCTGTATGCAAGGTTGCAACCAACCCCCTCCTCCTGCCCCTAGAAAATGTTGGACATAGAGCATATCGCATTACAAGCCTTACAGAAACATCATGCTGCCAACCAAGTGGAAGGCTGGGCTCTGTATGTCCTTCATGGCGGTATCTAATCTTAATATGACGAATTTTTGAAATTGGGGGAAATATAAATTGAAAAAAGAGAGCTATTACGCATACTTACCCATAATGTTAGTATGAGAAATGAATGTTGTCGCAATGTAGTGAAATTCTACTCCTTTGAATGACCAGACTTTACATCTGAGAAAATTGCAAGATATTTCAACAGACGCAGTTGGTAGGCCATTGAAAAGCGCGCTGGCGTTCATCGATAATTTTTTTGTATGAAATTATATACATACACGTGAAGACTTTGTCTGTTTTTCTGTTCTGGTGCAACATTTTCAACGTGGTTTGACGCGTGTTTCATTCATGTTATTAAAGCATTTGCTGTTCGTCAAAACTTGCCAATACTTGACTGTCCTGGGTTCCGTGTTCAGTTTCTAAACCATGAATTTGTTTCAAGACTCAGCCACTGCCTCTTATTTCGAATTGCTCCCTATATCCAGTACAAGCATTATCCACAAACGGAACTTAGATTCCAAGGTGACCTGCTGTGAATCATTTTAAGCGCAATTACAGCGAGAGACTTCACCGATAAAAACGTGTTTTAGAAAAGCGCTATCACCACTTTAATTTTAGAACGACTGTAAATGTAAAAGTTGTGTCGTCAAGTCATTACAACCACGGAAGGGAATTGATTTCCAACTCTGTTTTGCGTTGGAAACATTCTTAACAAGATATCTGTATTCTCGAAGGAACGGTTGCGTTACACTGGAATCAAAAATTGGGATCTCAGACATTACTTACTGATTCAGCTGGGAAAACATAGGATTCTGAATTAACAGTAACCCGTATGTACATTTCATCCCCAGCAGCTGCAAATTAGTCTGACTTTGCTCAATTTTAGTTTCATTCATTTCAATCATATTTTTTTCCTAATATGTACGAGCTGTAGTGTTGATATGGCAACTCGTGGCAACATGAAATTAAAGTTAAGGTGTGTCAAATTTCACATTTGAGTACCATTTTCAGCAAGCAATATTCAAAGCTACAACCTTGCCGTATTGTATAAAGCAGAATATAGCCAACTTTCCAAATACTGAGCTTTCCTGCATCGTTAGCGATTACAGAAAAGGTTACTTATTACATGTCTCCTTAGCTCTGAGTTTCCTTACAGTCACACTAAAATGTCCACAATGTCGATCACGTTTTGGGTGCACACGAGCAAATTACTCGTACTTTAAAACTTGCTGTGACATTTCTTCTAGCATTGAGACGGGGAGACAATTGTGTGGTAGTGAGATCAAGACAATGCGGTGAGATATAGATACGGCTTCTGAGGGTTTGTTGGGTTCTCTCTAGAAATGGCAGCTATATTTAATATTCGGTTTTGGTCGTGTATTCGTAAATACATCGCCCTGATCCACAGACAAGTCAAGTTTCATCCTCTAATATCAACTTGCATATAGCATTCTATTATCGCGTGAGCCTCGGTTCGTCGAACCAGGTAGTTTTGCCGCTTTTGTTATGCAAAAGATGTCTTAACACATTCCGCTGAGACGCTCTAAAATGTTCGGATTCCCGATTCAGATATCTCGTGCTTATTAATTGAAATCGTCTATTGGCCGTCGTGGGATGAACATCCACTGTCACAAAGGCTTTTGGTATTTGCAACGTTTAGGACATTGATGAACAACTCACTGTTTGCTGTGTTTTGCGATGGGTTGCCACTATGCCCTCTGAGACACGGCTTGTTATTAAACCTTTTTAGCTTACGTGTTCATTTTCGTGATCTAATGTCGGAACGATGTCTGTCTGTTTGTCCATATGTGTGTGTGTTAGTGTGTGTATCTGTCTGTCTGTTTTTGACGTCAGATTTGGAAGACAGGTACTGTATGCTAATTGCAAGAACTGATTAGATTGTGGTTAGTGTGGCTTGCATATTCATGAAGGTATAAAATATCATTTTTTTTAATACATAGTTTGCTATGGTAATGACAGTAATGACAGTGCCGCCATATATAGCTGCAAAAAATTTCATGAAACTTTTCACAGATGACAATCTGAGAACATTATAATAATACTGTGAGTGTCATGTCAATTATCTGCTCAATTTATTTTGTAATTAGTGATATAACTCCGAAATTCCTACACTAAATTTTATGATACCTACTATAGATACTGATCTGATAGATATCTAACTGTACTGTCAGTGTCAAGTTAACAAATAGCTCATTTGCATGTTTAATGAAGATTTGTAATAAGTCATACAACTCCGAAAATACTGTACCAAACTTGATGAAATCTGCTGCAGGTACTGATCCGACAGATATCTGGGTGTTTTGTGAAGCCTTTAGTAGTGTGAAGTTAATTAAGGGTTCATTTGCATATTCAATGACTTTGTAATTAGTGATATAACTCTGAAATTATCGCACCAAATATAATAAAACTTGCTACAGATATTGATCTGATAAATATCTAATGGTCGCGTGAAGTGCTGAACAATGTCAAGTTAATTAAGGGTTCATTTGTATATTCAATGAACTTTGTAAATAGTGATAATTCTACGAAATTCCAGCATTGATTCGATGAAACGTGGTACAGATGTTGATCGAATAGATATCTAATTGTCCCATGAATTGGGCAGTGTGAAGTTAATAAACAGCTCATTTGCATATTAAATGAAGTTTTGCAATAAGTGATTTAACTCTGAAAGTACCGTGCGACAGTTGATGAAACCTGTTATATGTAATGATCTTAATGATATATGATTGTTCTGTAAAGCGTACTATGTAATTTATCTGTTGTAAACCACGTGTGCACGTTCAGTTCACATCTGGTCTTTGCTTATTTTATATCGCCGGACAAATAAAACTCACCAAAGAAAAAGAGAAAAACTACAACAACAAATAAACCAAAAAACGACCAAAAATAATCTTATGAGATTGCGTTACTAAAAATACCGCAAAACTACTTATGTACACTATAATGTGTGGGTTTTTAATTTTCCGTAAGCTATCGACGAAACTGAAGTTTGGTCATTTTCTTTCTATCAATTTTAGAAACTGGACGAACAATTAAAGCCCCAACTCAATTATCAAATTATTTGATATAAATATTATTTACTTGATGAAATATTCAATGGAAACCAAAAGAATGACAAATAGTCAATGGGCTGTTAACACATTCGCTAATGCGAGAACCTGGGATTGAGAAGGGCGCCTTTAAGCAAACAACACGTACGAAATAAAGAAACAAAGCCTTCTATTTATGAGCTTGGGTGACATCACACGGTGATGCATGTCAATTAATTTCGAAAATTAGACTTGAAATAATTTATTATGTAAACTGTGTTTCGTTCTTCTTATGATGTACACACAAGGGAAGCCTAACCATTCAGGTCTAAAGGGCCTCGGGTACAGTTTTCTGGACACTCAGATTCTTACAATGGTTCGCTACTCTGCCGCCTGCGTGGATTAATTTGAAGCCAGCCGATTAATACGGTTTTCGCTGTCTTTTTTTCAAATTAATTTCGCTCAAATCGAATGTTTATTTGTTCAGCAACTTCATCGGTGCCCAACAATGTTTCAGATGTTAGGCTGCAGTAGACCGAGCTGCTCGGCAATCTGTTTGTTTGCCGAGCTAACGCCGTGACCGCACAAGACACTCCAGTCAATCAGCTACCTGTTCACACAGGATATTTAAATAACGGAGATTACAAACCACAGCAAAGGAACAACAAGAAGCCTAGATCTTACGGTAGCTCTCATATGTTGCCAGTCATTTTGAAGACGTTAGCGGAATGGAAATTTGAAGATTCTATAATAGTTTTCAGGAATAATAGCCGCCCCCGCCCAAGTATAATCAAGTAAATTGAAAATCAAATGTTCCTTTTCTCATAGTTAAATAAAGTGATAGCCGCTTCTTGTCACTTACTAGAAAACACTGACATACGTACGTAAACAAAAACACGGCCGAATTTGAATCATAAAATCTTTCAGTTGCAACAGTCGACTTACGGTATTAGGGCTATAAAATTGTCGCCTACTGAGAATTACGCGCGGTTTTAATCAATATTTTTTTCCGCGGGGCAGAATCGTGACGATTCAATGTAGTCTGTAACACAAACTGAAGCACGTTTCGAGAATGAGTCAGGCTATCAGCCCGATGGTTAATATCGAACACCATAATTCAAAGGCATTACACCGTTCCTTGCGACAAATCAGCATTGATTACTTATCGAAGGTTTCCTAGTTTTCCTCGAAACCTATTCTTGAATTTTTAAAAATGTAGATTTTTCAGCGTCCCTGTACTTTCTCAGTGTCGTTCAATAATGACGCGTTACCACATTGATTAGACAGGATGTATAATTATAAACCGCTTGCACTTTTCGTCTTGACCTGACATTTCTTAAACCTCAACATATGTACTTTGACGGATGAAAATAGCGCTTTTGTCCTAAATGTATTGATTGCGTATATAACGTGCTGTGTCGCCTGTCCATAAAAGACAGGGCGCCCTAGCTTCGAACTCATATTGAGGATCGATCTGTCCATAGCAACAAGCATTTTATCACCGTGCCTTCGCTTGTCTGCAATTACAGTCCCCGCCTCCCGCTCCGACGGTAAGTAGATGCACCCCATATTTCTTCATGAAAGCTTACGTTCGCTCTTGTGACGAGGGAGCGCAGTAGTTCTTGGACATTGTTTTGGCAGCTACGGTGTTTCCAGATAACAACCAGCTGTTTACGTAACTTATTCACGAAACCAAATCACGGATATAGGCAAGATCCAGTGTACATTTAGGCCCAAATAACTTGAGGCTTGAATCTCGCGTCGGTAACATACTAAACTTAACCAAAGTTGGTTGGTCCCTTTAAAATAGTCTGATCATTCCGTCAACAGGAACGTTCAGTGATCAAAATGCGCGACTATTTCGCTTCGGATGTTTGTTTACTGACAGGACAATCGACAAGTTAGGCACAAGTGGAAAAAAACTGCGGAGACAAACATACTTGTATTAACGCAGGCGTTGCATACACTGGTATGGCAAAGAAGGAGAATCAGTCCAACTATAAGCTTACACAACATGTATTCCTGAGCGAGCGTTGGAGCGCATCAAACTTGAGAGCGTTGGAAAGGATAATCTGGCCACCTCATGTATCCTTGTTGTCGTTGAATACAGAAATGCAAACATCGTTGAATGTAGATAATCTGCAAACCTCAGGGTAGCAAAAGAAATGACACGATATAAAATACTTTACAATTTTGACGATTTTTTGAAACTACTTACATGTAATATTACACTGCTATAGCCAGGTAGCGTTATGCATTGTTATGAGGAGAGAGAAAATCAATATGAGCGGCATGGGCAGTATCAAACTTCAATAAGGACAGGATCGTACAAGAAGGAAATAAGACTTGGATGGTAAAGGGTTCATCAGAAATGTTACCATGATGACTTATTCGGGGACTTATAATCAATATCGCAAGAATTTTCATGCTCCTGGGCAGCGACCATCTGACAGACACCGCAACTGCCACCGTCAGCACCTTCCTTCAAGCCACAACTGAATTTCTAATACTTTCACGAGAACGTCGCTTGTTTTACATGCATTTGCATCAGTTTATTGAATTTTTTCTTCACTTTTGAAGCCTTAAACGCCGTTACTGTTGGTGAGTACTGTAGGAGTTGGAGTGGCATTGGTCGTTGTACGCCAATCAAGGTGAAAACTGTAAAATCCCGCGGGGATAATCCAAGCTTGTGATAAAAGTTATTTGCATTTAGCAGGCTTCGCAATGCAATGTCATTTTCAAATTGGCTGGCCACAATGAATGAAACGATAGATTAAAACATGGGGGAAATCTGTGCCGTCAGTCAAAGGGCCTCTTTTCCTCTCCATGGGCCCCCGCCATTTATGCTATTCTTCCCGAGATGAGCCAGCGTAATTTGTAAATTTGTTTGCCCTGATAGGGCTTTGTGCCTCATCTCCATGAAATGTGCGCGGTGACAGCCGGATAGCTGACAAAGATATCAATTCGAATTTAAGGCTATGAATGTCTTCCAGCTCCCAACGTGACATAAAAGAGCCGTGCTGGTTGTCGCTTCGGGTATAGCGGTTAGGGTATATGCAATACGGACGCTCATTGTCATGCTTTATGGGTATTTATACAAAAAAGCACACCGCTTGTCATCGTATTTAATGATCTGTCATTTAGGTCGTTTCTTCGTATCATATGAAGATATCTTCTTCCCATATGTCATGCGTGAGTTTGTTTAAATATAAAGGTACACTCCGGGGACAGACAAAACACAAAATCTGCCCATCAAGGCACATTGATATAGACGAAGCAGTGAATTACATGTTGATTGTCACCTACAATCACCAATCATAGCTATGAATGTGTTTGATTTTTCCATCAGTAACAAACCTGTCCTCTTACGGTATTTCTATAGAAGTCATGTAGAACTAAGTCCAGACTTAACGTTAGAACATAAGTGCATGCCTCGTTGTTCAATCTAAAAATATAGATATTCCCTCTTTTTGCCAGCGTTCAAAAACTGTTTGTATCCTCTTCATTGAAATCAAGGCCAGACCTTCTCCATTAGAATGCTTACTAAGATGTCAAGAAGAGATCACATGTGAGTGTTAACAAGCTTCGAGATGAATAACTTGGCAATTTTGAGCATGTGCAAACAACTAAGCATGGTACCATTATTGATATAATTGTGTACGTGGGTACTAGAATATCCACTCAATGTATGAAGAACTTACGGACATCGAAAAAGATCACGCCTGTCGCCGTAGGCGAAAATGTGACAGTTAACAAATTGCGGGTGCTTTAAGTTTCAAAATTGGCTTATTACTTTTAGCTTAGAAAAGGCACACGCGTTAAATAATTACAGATAACTGTGACACTAAGGCGGGTATTTTGCTCGTAGTTCGTGTTTTGCAGGTTCATAGGCAAGTTGACATCAATTGCGTCCAAAGCTGTCCGGATGCAATTGTGTCGGTTAGTTTGCTCAACTCCAAGATATGTAAAGTGGTATTTGCTAATTGTCACGAAAACATTTGGGCTTAAGCTAATAGAGAGTGTTTAACGACTTACGCGTTGGTAATATTTTAAGCGAACTTAAGTCTCACCAGTGATCAAAATCGTTTCACATTAAACCCTTTGAGTATCAGAAGCATTCGCTATGAATGATCGATGGAATAGCTCACCTGCCCCTCCTCTTTATCGTATATAATTATACATTTTAGTAGTTATTTGCATAGTAAAATAATAAGAGCGCGCGTCATCGCATTCTGCCGTTTATAAGCCTATATGTAAATGTTTGCTTATTTCATGAGATAATAATATGTTATGTTTACGATTGTACGACCTTAGAGTTATCTACTAGCTATTGTGTCAGTTGTGGTAGAGAATCCTGGTACCCCTTGAAGCACAGCTACTTTCTTTAGAGGGGAGAACCTAGAACGCCGTCTTTCTTTCTGCGTAACAGTTTATTACAGCATAAAGTGGGTGAGTGAATTTGAGTATTGCGATAAGATTTGCAGCATAGTGTGTTGCGTTTTTTCTGTCATACTAGCAATGCCGTTTTTCTACTACACTAAAATCTGAAGATTTCTTTCACAAGCCGGTCATTTTTAAGCGGAGACTAGCATTTTATTGCACTTTTTACAAAGTCCCTATCCTCTATTTCTTGTTCTTCACTATGATCATTTGAATAATTTCCGTTTCATATTCTGGACAAAGGTACATTAGCAAGTAGCCTACCGTTATGAGATATTATCGTGTAATTTAGACAACGTTGCTTCCAGAATCACCTTGGGGCAATCATCCCCCTTCTCTGTTGGGTTAGAAACAACAAGCATGTGAACAACTGTCAAGGAGAAATTATCGGTTTGTTTAGCGTTTAAGCAGAGCGTGCTTCGGGGTCAAACTTTTGATCCTCAAGATCTTACAATTTTTGCTGACCTGTGCAAGATTTTGTGTAAAGTTAAGTGCTTTCTGTCTTTTTTTAAAGAAAAACACGAATTAATAGGGTATCAATGTATCCTAATGCATCTTTAGGGATTCAACTACTAAAATGTTATGAAACGGATATTTTGATTAAGATATGAATAATTCGTAGAGTTCTGACAGAATTTAGCTCGTACACAAATATTACCGTTGGAGAACAACCAAAAACACATAATCCACTGCTTACTTACCGACGAATCATTCCGATGTTAAAGAATGTCGTGTTAGGAAGGGGTTCCCACTTAAGAAAAATCCAATGATATATCTATCCTTATGAAATGTAAAGCAGATTAGAAATATGGAATGCAAGTCGCCTATTGTACTCGTTTGAGAAACAATCAGTGTGTGCAACATGGATATTGCACCAAGGAGCAATTGAAAGAAGAGAAAAACCAAGGGCACTCAAGGGAAGTTGAATCTTAATCAGTTTTCAAGTTGCAAACGGGAAATCGCACATTCGAAAATATGACTGTACATCTGGGATCTAGATGGGTTGTCGAGGAAGCACGACGACACGCCTTCAATTGTACTGGGAAGACACGATTCATAGATTTTGTATGAAAAATGTATGCGTTTGACAGATATATAATGAAACCGGTGATGGCGTCCAACTTACGGTTGTACCCATCTTGTCTCCCTTTAGAAAAATATACGTGATGCCACACAATCCACTCTTTCGGTCAGCAACTTGCGTCGTAAAATCAATATACTAAATTGCCACATACTCTATATCAAAGTAGATCGATTCTTTCGCGTCAATTAACTCTTCTTTCCAAACGTTTTACCATTGTAATACGTAGTCAATTTCCCCAGGTATTTTTCTCCCTGTCTTTGGTAAACCTGTGTAGATTACTAAGCCTTAATTAACTATGTGGTCGTTTAAGTCGAAAATAATAAAAAAGAAAGTTTTGAACCGCAACCTTACAAACATTTCTCCAAAACGTCATACACGTTGAAGACAAGAAGACCGAGTTTAGATGTTCACTGTCCTTCTAGTGAAAAGACTAGGGATTGCAGATTGCGACGTGAGCAGTGTACTTCATGTTTAAGTCATGTTTAAGTACTGGTGCTTTTATTTCCGGGGAAAGTAGTAAGTTGGATGGCGTCGTTGACCCAGTACCATCTGTGTGCCTAATTAGGGATGATGATGACGATGATTATTATGGTGATGATGATGATGATGATGATGATGATGATGATGTTGTCATCGTCTTCGTTGTTGTTGTTGTTGTTGTTGTTGTTGGTGGTGGTGTTGGTGGTGGTATTGTATGATTTAGCAACGGGAAATTAACAAGTGTATTCGCATGTGATCTCTGTATATAGGCGGCCATAAGTTGTAGATATAAAGAAGACGAGGGATATTATTTTTTTCCTTCTGCGGACAACTTGGAAAAAGTCTAATTGCGGGGATCAGGATGCGGTTGTTTTCGGGGTTTCATTTTTAGCAAGAGAGAAAAATCATTCGGCGACGAGAAGGCAATTAAAGGAACTTTGCAATAAAAGGAGAGTCAGTAGTGATTTTTCCTTGTGGAGAATGGGAAGGGTGGAAGACTGGTGAGCAACAAGGGAGACCATCAAATCTAAATGGGAAGACAGCTGTCCGGGAATTCTCTTCCCTTATCAATCTGATTTTGATTAAAGTAGCTCAAAACAAATCAGATGTGTCTTCACCAGAAAGCTCCCCGGGCCAATATTTCTTGAAATTAATGCAATTGGCTGGTTTACTTTACAGGTATAAGCGACATTTACAAGATCATCAAAAAATCGTAAATTTGATAGTCGTACAAAAACTCTTTAAGAGGTGGTTATAACAGACATCAAAAAAATAAATATTTTACACGATTGTTCTTGCAGAACCAAAAAGCAACAGCAACACAGTCAAAAAGTCAACTATGACATCAAAGTATGTGGTCGTCGCTATCCTTGTCGTAATGTGTTGCGTCTCAGAGATCACAGGCAGGAGCAGATTTCCGCAAGAAAAGAGGTCGGAGGAAGACGACGCCCCCCAGAAACGCGACAGCATGTGTGTTGATTACCTGCCGAATATACCAGCATACTACAACTGTTTGTGTGACGTCTACAACATATGTGGTGACGTGGGCGGTTCGTGGTAGATGTAATGAGAAGAGGAGAAGAGCAACTGACTTTTACGCAATAGAACGTGTAAACACGTTTATCTGTACTGCGACCAATAGATATATAACTTGTAGTAACATTATAGACATTTCCATCGACATTTGACCTCTGATACTGATATTTGAAGGTTGAATACATCACGTATGCCGGGAAAATAAAAAATTTATGAAGCATTGTAAATCACTGATTGCGCCAATATTCGTTTGATAGCATATTGCCCAGTTCGCTGGTTCGTCGATGTCCTCAAGTTGTCGAGACTTGCTAGTTTGAACGTAGCGGAATCTTGAAGACTGACTAGGGATAGCTCTCTTTTTGTCAACCAAAGTATTGTTTGTATTGCCTACATGTCTGGTTGTATTTGTGCCCCTGTATGAGCATTATTATGTGTATGTGTGTGTTCCACCTTAAGAACGATTGCAACCCCAGTTTCTGCACCCACGCAAGATATTATTACATTACATGGGAGGGGCAGGGGTTGTCCCGTTCTGGTCACACTAACGTGAAAAATAGGTTTGTACGGCACATTCTCTCTCTCTCTCCTTTGACGGTACATCATGTACCATGGGACATTATATCTCCATGTGTTATAGATGGATGCAGCCCCTCAATCTTACTGTTCTGAACTGTCAGGTTGCATAATGAATATAATGATTTATTGATGACCTATGTAGCAAAATGATAACGTTTTTTCTGTACGTGTGCATTCTATCACGGCATATTTATCACATCTGTACGGATAAATGTAAGTTAAAGTTTCCATTTTTTGATAAACATCATTTCGCCCGCGAGATATTTTCCGGAAAATTACAGGACTCGCAAATTTTAATGTTGTCACATTTCCATTATCAGGAACTGTCGCATTGCTACAAGCAGAAAAACGGATTTACATTCTCATAAACCGCTCATTTATTTTTGTCATACTATCGGAATCCAAATCTTACTAATTGCAGGAGTTATATCTTTAGAACAATAGAATAGATTTGATACCATCCCAGGGTAGGTTTGTATATTGGATTTGATGTTGCGACATTATCCACAAGAAAATCTTTACTGCGTCCCGAGTGTCTTGGATAAATAAAAATAATGTGAAATCTGGTTGGCTCTTGGACAAAACATTTTTATATTGTTATTTTAAAGTGAAACTGATTTGTCTCTTCAGGCGAAAGTCCCGGCACTGCCAGTAAGTTTCCAAATGTTGGTTACTACTTTGATCTGGAATTAAAGCACTTTGAAAACTAGCCTTCATCAGTTCTAAATGTAGTGGCGTCATGTCTGTCATCGACCAGAATATATTGTAAGAAGACAGCAGATGCTCCTTAAAGTGAAATCCTTGGTCTATATAGCTAAACGAGATTGCACTAGGAATGTGGTATATTTATTGCGTGTTTGGAAGTGTTTCACCTCTCCTTGACATGTAAAGGGCACACAAATCCACAAGCGAATTTTCTCCTTGAGCGGGTTTTCTTTGGTACCCTGATATGCCATAACAATGGCAATTGTTTAAGCAACATTAGCATCCTCTTGCGGCGGTACGATTCGTGTACTGACCTGACAAAATTTGGAGTGATACTGGCGGTTTTATTGCTACGTATATATACTGTCAGGTGTTTATGCAAATGGCGGCTGCATTCTATTCTGTGTGTGTATATGTGTGTGTGTGTGTGTGTGTGTGTGTGTGTGTGTGTGTGAGTAAGTAAATATAAGTATATATAATTAAATATATTAAGTATATATTATATAAGTGTATATATATATATATATATATATATATATATATATATATATATATATATATATATATATATATATATATATATATATATATATATATATATATATATATATATGTATGTATGTATTTATATATATATGACGCCAGATGACGAAGATGACGCCAGTCTTGATTTGACCTAAGTTATCAATGTATATTGTTTGGGAAAACATGGCATGTATTTACTGAAAATGAAGGACACCGATACTGATTCTGACTTGATGCTCGATTTTATCACTGAACATACGACTGTCTCTGACTGCACTGCACAAATGCTCAACCCAGGCCCTGCCCAATCTGTTAACTGACAATAAGAAGTGTACTTTAATTGCATTAAAGTACTTTTCACGCATGGGTTTTTCACCATTTCAGATAGGCATTTATCTCCACGGAATTCTCTTGAGATTCTTGTCGAACCTGCTGACTTGTGAGATTAAACCTTTATGGTCTTATGTACAGCTACACTTCTCGGTGTCGTATTTTTTATGTGTAAATTATCGCATAAATGTGTATTATTATCACCGTCACAGAGGCTGCAGCGCCACCAACATTGATATTGTAGGCTACTAAGGGATGCATCACGATGTTTGATAACATACATGGCAAAGACACAGACTCACGCGCTTTACCTGTATTAAACAGATTTTTAGCTCTTTTACTGTTGGTAAGAGATATCAAATTCGTCGCTTTCGGTTGGATAAGATTCCCTAGTTATCAGACCGTGAAGTGTTCATCTTGAGAAGTACAACATGAATTGGAACGGCTCGCAGACTTAAGTTTCAATGAGGTGAAAACGAGAAGTCGCAGGTGTCTCTGGAGATTGTAGACGAGTAAAATACATGGTTTTATTATCGTTTAAGAACGAATGTGCTAATTAAAGCCTGAGCACTATTATATCCATGAGAGATTAACGGATCATGTAGTTGGGATCATCAATTTCAGCGCCATATTGACAATTTTAACATGGTGCGCGCACTGAACACTGTTTCAATGAAGTTTACGTTCCTAATGAACCACCACTGGCCGACGAACAAAAACAGTATACATGGGAGAACAGCGGCGGAGCTACCCCTCAGAGGAATATGGAGGCTACTGGCTGGGCATGCACACTGAAGCAGTTGTACATTTGCCTGTGTGCGTGCCCATCATGTACACATTCCACATTCATGTACCTCTAGGCATCTCGTTTTAAGTGGCGATGAACCTATAAACATGTCGAGTGAGCATGTCAAGTAAATCTACGTCATCTTGCAAACTACCGCCTTGTCTCCTCCCTTCGATACTGACGTGTGTCCTTTACTCTGACAAGAATAGAATTATCCTGGCTCACATTTCTGGAGAGATTTAATTACAGAGGCTTGGAAATCACATAGACGATAGTACATAATCGAAAATCTCTTGGTCTTGTTCAGGAATTAAAGATATTTGGGACTCTTAGACCTTCTAAGCTGAACCAGATGCGCATTAATGTCGCCTCGTGAAATTAGATCCGTCAAATTACTAATGGTACGATGTTATTTGCGGTTGAAGTAATAGAATCTGTGCTTTAAATTTCGCCGTCTAGCAGCTCAATTAGCTTTCCCTAGGAGATACATACCTCCGTATTAAAACAACTTAAATTGAAAGGTTTGTAAGGTACACCGATATATTTTCTAGCCTTCTGTATGCTGAGTCACTGATTCCCAAGTTATCAGTAAGACGGATAAAAGGCAACGTGTGACGATCAACACTCATTTTCACGATGGACCAGAGATCAGGATTAAAAAAACGGGATTAAAATACTAGAATAGGAGCACTGAAAGCAAAGACATTTCAAAACACAACCCTTCGTCAGTAAGTGATTAAAAAGGGCAGAAAACGAAGATAGAAGAAGAGACTGAATTCATTAAAACAATTGACAAAGTAGCAGCCAGGGGCGCGAACGGGTTGAAAGTCGATGAACAGAACGCCAATACCAGCTGGTGTCGGTGTACCAAACTTGTAAATTAGAGACTTTTTCGTTGGTTGGACGAGCTGTTTCTTTACGTTGAATAGAAAGTAAACCCAAGATACCCATTTCAGCCGTACAGCAGTGTGGAGAGGTACAAAATGCCTGGCCATAGGATAACCGTTTACGATACGACGGCGTTCTGTCAATCTATATCTATCTATCTATCTATCTATCTATCTATCTATCTATCTATCTATCTATCTATCTATCTATCTATCTATCTATCTATCTATCTATCTATCTATCTATCTATCTATCTATCTATCTATATATATATATATATATATATATATATATATATATATATATATATATATATATATATATATATATATATATATATCTTTCGCTTCTTCTTTCTTAAGATTGCAGGATGTATGAAACTTAAGTAAAAGATATTATTACTTCGTACTTGAATTAATTTGTGCTATTATTTATAACGCTCTGCTTTAGCATGGAGCACTGTAATTTCCTACGACGACACCTGTATACTTCGATATATATATATATATATATATATATATATATATATATATATATATATATATATATATATATATATATATATATATATATAGTTATATTATTATTATTATAGACTTTATTTCGGACTCATTGTCCATATAACAACAAAAGAAAATCTGGTGATAAATATACACAGCTTGGTTAAGTTATACAAAAAGAAGCTTGTTCCATAGCTTTATCATTTCGGAGTTTAAATATAATGAGTCATACACATATCGTACAATATCATTACTGCTTCTCAGAAGTCTTTGCTGTAGACCATAAATTTGCCTTCTTAGCAAGGCATCAAAGTTATTGATTCTGTAAGATATAAACATAGAGCTTGCACTACTACGTTTATCATAACCCAATAAAAGACGAGCAGCATTATTGTAAGCAACTTTCAATTTCCCCATAATATTAACAGAATATTTCATCCAAATTGGACCGCCATACAATTGATTACAATATGTTTTGAAAAGAACACTCTTGACTTCAAAAGTACATCGAGAAAATTTACTCATAAGCATATTAGCTGATATATAAAAGCATCTCATCTGTCGCTCGATATCGTCATCATCTCGAAAGTGATCTTTGAGAACAAAACCCAAATAAGTCTTCTTTGTGACAAATACTAATTTAACTCCATTGAGATACACAGAAGGAATGTGACGAATCATAGATGAATCGCATCTCACACACATACATTTGGTCTTTTTGTTATTAAACAAAATATCATGAGTATCACCATAGTCACTACAAATATTGACTAACTTCTGAGTTCCCTTGACAGAAGGACTAATCAGACAAATATCATCAGCATACATTAAATGATTGACGAAAGTCCTCCAATGTTACAACCTGTTTTGGAATTAGACAGCATAAAGCTCAAATGATCAATATAGATATTAAAAAGCTTTGGTGACAAGATCCCACCTTGCTTTACACCATTGGAGACAGTAAAACCACTGGAGGTACATGCACCCCAGCGAATAAAAGTCTGTTGAGTTCGATACCATCTCAGGAGAAATCTGACAAATCTGACAAAATACACTGGTACTTTGCGATCAATCAACTTTTTGAAGAGAACCCAATGGTTGACTCTGTCAAATGCCTTGGAGGCGTCCATGAAAGTGACAATGACATTACTACCATGCTTTCTATAGTAATTGATTACTTCTTTAAGTACAAAGACACACATATCGGTCGAGTGACCGGATTTGAAACCAAACTGGTAATGTGACGTTTCAAGATAACATTCAATATTTCTAAGTAAAATTAATTCCATAAGCTTAGAAGCAATTGTCGAAACTGCAATCGGACGATAGTTACTTTTGTCATTGATATTGTTGTTTTTGTCCTTTATGATGGGAACTAAAACAGTATCGGATAGGCGACTAGGGCAAACATTATGCACAAACATCGCCATAAAACACATACTGAGCCTAAAATGGAAACTTTACTGCTAGCATACATAAAATGCTCAGCTGCGAGATAGTCAGGGCCAACAGATTTACCAGCCTGTAGTTTCCCTATGGCATCACTAATGTCACTGGGGTAAACAATGAAATCATTTTCGAGAGTACACTTTTCAACAACATCTAACACAAACTTCTGGTCATGTGTCGTATTCACTGAGTTGTAAACGCCATAGTAATGGTTACGCCACATATCAGCAATAACAGCTTCGCCAGTACAGCCACCCACATTGGACGGACGTGTCTCTTGCTCTCTCCTGATTTTTACCTGCTTTTAACTGTACAGTCTGTGCATTTAGTCTGTGCATTTTTTTCTCCGTCGTCGTCAAGTCAAGTTTAGATGCTGTATGTCAAGTCTTGTTCCTGTATGTTCTGTTCCTGCGTTGTTTTGGTGTATTTTTATCAACGGTGTTGGAGGTTGCGTGAAGTTTCCTTGCTGAATTTTTGTGCGAGTTACATTTTGCAGCCACCTGGACAGTGAACCTTTGTTGTCAGTGCGGCGTGTCACCACTGCCACGTTCCTGCCACGTTGGACCTCAGCCCTGACAAAAGATTACCGCATCCAAGCTGCCGAGTGAGTGAGAAGAGTGAGTATTACGCCCATAGATATAAGATTAGTGTATTTCGAAGATCATGCCATCGCCAAGAAAGACAACCGCATATGAAAAATAGTTTCTCAGCACTAAGCGAGAACGATAGTGAAGCCAAGAATGAGAACTCTGTCAGTAAAGTCATATCTGAAGCAGTTGAACATGCTGTAAATGAGAGCTCGCAAAAGGTGTCTGGCCAACCAAAAGACTCTAAATCATCGAGCTACAATACCCGTAACAGCAATGCCACAATGGTTGCAGACATTGTTTGCCAAGTCATTCAATATATACAACCCCTACTTGTCTCAGTTGTTACAGCCGCAGTGAATGCCTCTACTCAGCAATTACTGGATACCCTAGCTACCACCGAACAGAACCAAAAAGACGAGCTTAAGTCAACTCAAGAGTCACAAGCAAGGCTCAGAAGTGAAGTGCAGCTTCATAAATTCGACATGGACAAACTTGAACAGTATGGCCGTAGAGACTCTATTCGAATATATGGTATTCGTGAAACCCCAAATGAAGATACAAATCAAATTACTCTCGCTCTGGCAGCTGAAATTGGTATGCATCTGCGACCAGACGACATTAGCACCAGTCATCGTCTACCCACCTCTCGAGCTAGTCAAATGCGAAACCAAGGCCAATTATCGTGAAGTTTGTAAGGAGAGATGTTAAAACCAAGCTAATGAAGAATAAACGGAAACTGAAGAATTTGCCCGACAGAAGATTTGTATACATAGAGGATGATTTAACCCCCATGAGAAGCAAAATAGTACGTGAACTAAAGAAAGGCGAGAGACTAAAGGCAGAGTCTGGACTATCGACGGCAAAATCTTTTGTAAGTTGAACGAGGATGGTCAAGAAAAAAAACACACTATTGAAAATCCCGATGACTTGTTTAAAGTTGGATGGCCTGAAAGTAAAATAAATGAGTTAAATTTCTATCTTAAAAACTAGGACAGGCCCGACCCCTTTAATGATATCAAATGTGCAATTTTACATGATCACAATTACGCTAAATACCCTCATCGTCATGTCAATTTTACTAGCATCAACATCTGCGGTCTGCAGTCTAAAATAGATCTTGGTATACTTGATAATTATATTCAAAACTTTGATTTTGTATGTGTTAGTGAAACCAAAACCGATACAGTTGATAATGATAGTTTTCCTGGGTTCAAATATATTCCTATGATGAAAAAATGCACCCATCACAAATTTGGTGGTATTCATGGGCTTGGCATTTTTGTTCGCGATCATTACTACAAGCATATTTCTGTTTATGATAAGTCAGTCTCTGAAAGCATTCTCTGGATCAAAATTGATGAAAAAGCTTTTGGTTTGCCAATGATACTAGGGGCCGTTTATCTTCCCCACGAAGGTTCCATTTATCATCATGAGGATATCTTTGAGCTCTTAATTCAAGATTTAAGTATGTTTAATAGTAAAATTGACTGCCCTATTTTACTCATGGGTGACTTCAATGCCAGGACAGGCTGCCATAGTGATTTCACTACAATTGAACATGAAACTATTTTGAATTGTGGTATTGATCCTTGTACTGAATCAGTTTATGATAGCGTTGACATCTTGCAAAATCTGGGAATTACTGTAGAAAGGTATAATCTTGATAAAACCATGAATAATAATGGTCGTAATTTGTTAGAGATATGTAAAGGCCTCAATCTGAAAATCATCAATGGAAGGTTAGGGACTGACCATTCTGTTGGCAATTTTACATGTTTTAAACCAATGGTTCAAGTACAGTTGATTATGCTATAGCTTCACCTAGTGTTTTCCCACTAATTTCTCATTTCGAAATTGATTCGTTTGATAGTTGTCTCTCAGATGTGCATTGCCCAGTGAATTTAAGCATTAAAACAGACATAGAGCATATTCAAAAACCTTCCATTGAGAATTCTCAGTTTGTCCCTATTTTTGAGCCTCCCAAAGGAACATGTAAGAAGCACCTTAAAACAAATGGCAGGCCGAATTGGCCGGTGATTTCAAAGAAGCGTTCAATGACCATATACAAGCAATTAACAATTTAAAAGTGAGGCTTAACACACTAAATGTATGCAGTTTACAACAAGGTGATGTAGATTCCTTGACATCTGACCTTTGTAACATTTTTATTAGTACTTCTATGTCTGTTGGCATCACAAAAAACACTCCTGTTGGGAAACGGCCACGTAAAACCCACCGTAGTAAACCTTGGTTTGACAAATCTTGTGAAGAACATAGATATTATTATATAAGAAACAAGAATAGACTGAAAAAAATGAAAACCCCTGAAGCTCAAATTGAAATTAGGCAGATGAACAAAGCTTACAAGAAGTTGATCAAGCAGAAGCTTAAAAATTACTACCATGATTTGCATACTAAATTGAGAAATTTGAAAAGGGAGAATTCTAAAGATTATTGGAATATTATCAATAGAGTGGAAAACAAAAATGGAGGTTCTGGAAATGTGCCTATGTCTTCTTTTGTTCAACATTTCAGAAATTTAAGTCAGAAGAACAATCCTATGGATGCCCCCGAAAAAAAAGCTTATGACCCTAGGTCCCTAAATCATTCTATAAATACTTTCATTAATAACTCCATTACAGTAGAAGAACTAATGAAACAAGTACGAAAGTTGAAGAATAATAAGAGTTGTGGCTTAGACAACATTATCAATGAATTTATCAAAAACAGCCCTGATAATGTACGTGAGATTATAGTTGATTTGTTTAATGTGGTTTTGGATACCGGTTTTGTTCCTAATGATTGGTGTGTTGGTATCATAAAACCCTTGTATAAAAACAAAGGGTCAATTGATGACCCCGACAACTACCGAGGCATAACTCTGCTGAGCTGTCTTGGGAAATTGTTTACCTCTGTTATAAATGCTCGTTTAAGTTGGTATGTTGAGAGCACTGGCATGCTGGGCGAAGAACAAGCTGGTTTTCGGGAGGGTTACAGCACAATGGATCATATCTTTGTCCTTCATAGTATTATTGACTTATATTTATCTCGACACAAACGAATTTTCTGTGCTTTTATCGACTATAAAAAGCGTTTGACCTTATTGATAGAACTTCCCTTTGGAAAAAGCTTATAAGTCATGATATAAATGGTAAAGTCTTGAATGTTATTTATAATATGTATGATAATGCCAAATCATGTGTAAAAAATGAGAACTGTCTTTCAGAATTATTTACTTGTAATATTGGTGTTAGACAAGGTGAAAACCTGTCGCCACTGTTATTTGCTATTTATCTCAATGACTTTGAATATTCTGTCAGTAGAAGTTATAGAGGATTAGATCAGCTCTCAAAAGATTTTTGCTCTGTACTTAGTGACGACGATGTTGAAGTATTTCTGCGTCTTTATGTGTTATTGTATGCTGATGACACCATTGTACTTGCAGAATCTGCTGAGGAGTTGCAAAATGCGCTCAATGCTGTATATACCTATTGTAATAACTGGCACCTCACGGTTAACACAAGTAAAACTAAGGTTGTTATTTTTTCGAAGGGTAAAGTTAAAAAGCACAAGTTTACTTTTGGCAAAGACTCTATTGAAGTCTGTGATGAATACACATATCTAGGTACACTCCCTAATTACAATGGTAAATTTACAAAAGCAATTGATAAACAGGTCAATCAGGCCAGGCGTGCCATGTATAGTCTAAAAGCCAAGGCCCAACGTCTTAATCTCCCTGTTGACATCCAGTGCGAGTTATTTGATGTTTTTGTCACACCTATACTCTTGTATGGGTGTGAAATTTGGGGATATCAAAATCCAAAACAAATCAACACATTTTATAATAAGTACCTGAAAAATCTTTTAAGGGTAAATACTAGAACAGCGAACTGTATGGTTTACGAAGAGTTGGGAAAAAACAGTATGGATATTATTATTGAAAAACGTATGATTAACTTTTGGATACACTTGATATCTTCCAAAGAGAGTAAATTGTCTTGTTCCATGTTTAGATTATTGAAGTCCATGCATGATAACAACAGCTATAAGTCGCCTTGGATTGTAAAAATCAAAAGTGTTCTTGACAAGTGTGGTTTTTCTAATATCTGGTATGACTATAAAAATGTTAACAAGAAATGGGTGAAACACAGTTTGGAGTTGCGTATGAAAGATATCAGCATTCAAAATTGGCACAGCGAGGTCCAAAAAAATACTTTATGTACAAACTATCGTATCTTCAAGAATGAGTGTATCTCTGAATACTACCTATCTAAGCTCAACGCAACGGACAGAATTAATTTCACTAAATTTCGTTGTGGTAGCCACAAACTCCCTATTTCCAACCGTTACCAAAATAATATTAGTAATATTTGTACTTTGTGTAATTCAGGCAAAATTGGTGATGAAATGCATTATATATTAGAATGTCCTGCTTTAAATAATGAAAGAAAAAATTATGTAAAAAGTTATTACTATACACGTCCTAACACTGTCATGTTCGAGAATCTCTTCAAAAGTAAGAATTTGCATGATCTCTCAAAATTAGCGAAATTCGCCAACCTCATTATGAACAAGTTTAAGTAGTTTTTTCTGCTTTATGTATTTTTCCGTATGTGCATGTAATTGTTCTACTTTTAGTGCTATTTTTAAATACTTTTAAAAGTCTTTTATCAGAACTTTTTTCAAATGTATTTATCTCCTGTTTAGAGATTTTGATGTAAATGTACTCTCATACCTCGAAAGGGGTCGTAGAGCTCAATAAAATTATTATTATTGTACTTGGGCCTCAGCCCAAGTACATTTGTTTTCATTCCGTGGGAAAAACTCTGTAAGGTATAACCATTTCTGGCTGAGACCAGGGAGGGCAAATGTCTTGGCTTCATCTTTCTTGGCATAATAAATGGCGTAATGATGTTAACTGAATGGAAGTGCTGCTCTCAGCCAGTCTTGAATAAGTGAGATGTGAATATTAATGTTTCTCTATCTGAGTTTTTGCCACAAAATCTTTTGAATATAATCAAAATGTGCATCGAAATGCAACAATTAATGCACCCTCCGTTTCCTAGGCGATGGCACGACCCTTGCTACACCCACTGGACGAGCCAAAGTGGGAGGGGTAATTTCAGTTTGGTCGAACAAGAGGGCTCGAGACCAGAATTTAACATTTAAACTTGAAGCATGTTTAATCGCTGACAAGATGTGGACTATTGTTAATCAAAGTATTAAGTGTGAAAAAGAAAGTTTTATATCCCGGACACAATGAAAACATTACGACTGGAAACTGTACCCCAGTTGAGAATAGTAATGCCCACAGCGATGGAGAACACTTATCCTTGAGCTGAGAAAACCACACCATCATTTCGAAATAGAGCTGCAGATTCGAGAAGCTCGTTCAAAATAGCTAGGTACACCCCATAAAGGGGTGGTTTCGAGTTTTGAGGGCAAATTTCGCCTCCTTCATATAGAAATCGTACGTTTGTTTTTCCAGCAGAACACACCATTTGACACAAAATTTGCATGTAAAGGGTCGCCAGTAAGCACGTGGTCAAATCTGGCATAAGAAACAATATGAAATGTTGGGTAAAGCCAGTCAATATAAACTGATTTGAACTTTTGTGTTTTGTAATTTATACCACTGCAGTAACATTACTTTTTTTGACAACATCACACAATGTAATACGTTTTGAAACTGAATACTCCGACGTATTCTGTGTCTCCTTTGCTAAAAAATACGGTATGCCGATTACCATGTAAGGAGATGATGACGTCAAGACAGATTTGTAGTGCGTTTGGTCCTCGATGGTGCACGAAGTTTTGTCAAGGTAGCTTGTGTATTTATTTCCTGAATGGGAGAGATTAGGGTCGATCTAAACGAAGGCCGAAGAATGTTATGATACTCTAAGCGAGCTGAACTCTAACGCGAATGGTTGGATAATTTGGAGGATGTATAGAATGATCTCGTCTCATTAAGATTATTTGGCGGTCAGTATTGAATTTCAACTGCGTCACAAGTTTGTGAAATGAGTATTCCGTCGAACGGTCAACGAACGATATTTTAGAAATCTGGAGACATGGCACATCGCATTTTTATTTTAGTATTTTATATTTTACAAAAGATTTAAGAAGCAATGATTTTGTCGAAAATTCTGAAAAAAATGTAGGAAGATTTGATCGCGAACACATTTTCACTTGGGCTCAACTAGCCCTGCGTACGATGCTGTGTGTTCCGCTACAGCTAATCGCCCCACTCACCACAGCCCTGCAAAGACCCGTACGTAGGTTCGGTGACTTCAAATCCATTTTGGGACTTGACGTAAAAAGCCAAATTACTGCCGAAATTCAGCGTTCTTGGGCCCAAGTCGCATCCCAGCCTACTACCTCAGCTACTCGATCGCTTCCAAAAATGACAGTCTTTTATTCACTTCTCGTAAATAACCGTCGATGTCGGCAACTCTCGCTACTTTTAGCCCTGCGTACGATGCTGTGTGTTAGCTGTAGCACATAGCATCGTACGCAGGGCTAGGGGTCAACATGGGGTCGCAGCCATGTTGCCTCAAAACTTATTTCTGTCTGCACTCAAAACTCAAAAATGTCGGATATGAACCTGAAAAATCGATGCAATTTTGTCAAACTTCGGCGAAATTTCAGCCTATAGACAAAATTTCATCTAGGTAAGGTTTTCAAGCGACGGCGGCAGACCGTACGGGGCTCTGGATATGAACCTACCGCCGGTGTAGCTGTAATAACTGTTGCGTTGTTTTTAGTGCCCACGGACGAAGTCCTGGGGAAGTTATAGGTTTGGTCATGTCAGTCCGTCCGTCCGTCCGTTCACGCAGATATCTCAGACATGCCCTGGTCAATTTCTTTCAAACTTTGCACAAGAATAGTACCCAACCCCATACAGATGCACGTCGATTTGTTTCACAATGCGATCGAATTTGGCCGTGTTAGAGGACTTTTTAGTTTACACCTCCATAGACTCCCATGTATAAGGCAGTTCTCCATAGACTCCCATGTATAAGGCCAAGAAAAATAAAAATCAGTTCTAGCTCATTTTTTTAAATCCAGAAAATGCGTCGGTATTGCTCTGAGAATTAAACTTGATTTGTTGAGAAGATCATATACTCGTAGTGACCGTGACGTTGGCAGCCAGCGCGGCGGCGGAAAACTAGCTGCAGTCTCATGAACTTCGAATCGTCGATCAAAATCACATCTTTTCGGCGCTTTTTTCAGCGAAATTGAAGTTTTTCATACGTAAACTAAATATCTTTTTGGAATCAAGTATACCTTTCGAACGGGCTTTCTTCGGGTAAATGAAATATTCCATTGGCAAGGTGCCAGTGGCCGACGCCACATTTCTTTTTGACGCCATTGTTAAAAATCATGACCTGAGATGACCTTCATACTAATCAAACCAATTACACTGCTCGTAAAAAAGACAGCACCATAGGCGCGTCCATCAGCCAATCACACTATTTAACAAATAAAAGATCGGGCTCAAAAAGCCACAAACGGGTATTTAGAAACTGTTTTATGTTTGTGCAGTTCCATGCGGGGAAAGAGGTCGCGCATCTGTTAATCGTACGTGTGCCGTCTATGAAACAGCTTGCAGTGCAATCCCGAAATTACAGGTTTATAAATAATCTAATGACGTTAAAAGTAGCCGGAAAAAATGCAAAACAGCCGGGTTATTTACCCGGCACCCGCTTCTAAGGACAACCACTGCGGTCACTACGAGTATATGATCTTCTCAACAAATCAAGTTTAATTCTCAGAGCAATACCGACGCATTTTCTGGATTTAAAAAAATGAGCTAGAACTGATTTTTTTAAAGCAACTGTTTATTTATCATTCTCTGGATAAGGCAATTTTTAAGCGATCGACCTCAACGTGTAAGTTTAAATGATGCAATGTCCGATGAACTAACGTTGAATACTGGTGCGCCACAAGGTTGCGTCCTCTCGCCTGTACTCTTTTCAATTTACACGAACGAAATCATGTTATCGGATAATTTGTTGACTTTGCTGAAGTTTGCTGATGACATGGCACTAGTTGCCAGATTAAAAGGCGAAGTATCCTTGTCACGCTACTTTCCTGAAATTAATCGCCTGTGTTCATGGTTCAAAGACAGTTTTCTTACCTTAAATATCAAAAAAACGAAAGAGTTGGTTCTTAATAATGGCAGAAAGCTAGAAAAAGTAGAATCTGTTACCATTGACAACCAACAGGTTGAAATAGTATCATCATTTCCATATCTAGGGTCCATAGTAGACCAGAAGTTAAGTTTCAAAGAGAATACAGACAAAATTTATAAGAAAGCTCACCAACGAATATTTATTCTGAGGAAGCTAAAGAGTTTCAATGTTAGCAGTCACATCCTTGTTTCTGTGTATCGTTGCTGTATTGAAAGCATTCTAACTTATAACATTGTCACATGGTTTGGTCATATTTCTGTTAAAGAGAGAATGCGACTAACGAAAATTGTAAACATAATGTAGTCGACTTGTCGGGACAAAGTTAAAAGATCTTGGAGAACTGTATACTTATGCTCTTCGTAGGAAAGGTTTATCCATCCTTGGTGATAAATCTCACCCATTGAATGACAAGTTTCAATATCTGCCTTCGGGACGCCGTCTACTTGTGCCCAGGGCTAGGAAGAATCTTTTTAAGTAGTCATATATACCGTCAGCAGTTGCTGTTTTAAATATGAATATGTCTGATTCCATCCGGAGAACCAGAGCAAACACCATTTTAAGTGTTGTGTTTGTCTGTAACTATTGTATTGTTTTGTATGGTGTTGTCCGTATTTGGTGTTTTTATAGCGGCCCTGATGTTTAAAGACAACTTTCCATGTTTTTATGGACAATAAAGTATATCTATCTATCTATCGATCTATTTGAATTGGTATTTTTCTTCATTGATTATTTTAAAGTAATAGAATCCACGGTGACAGGCATGTGTGTTGCCGACCGGCGTATCATCGACGCGTCACGGCTTACGGCTTCACCTTGGCGCTGATCCCCTGGACAATACGTCGTGGATTCCGACATGGGTTCAATTTCACTGCGCTTCTCCATGTTGGGTTGCCCGATAGTGTCTTTCGATGGACCCTCTGAATCATTTTTTTCACGGACTCGTGGAGCAAATTTGAAAGAAAATAGAGTTGTTTCCTTCCGACGCCTTACTGCATATCTGCTTTGATCAAATTTGGGGACAGCGAGACGCGATGATCGTGCGCGGTTTGCATTTAATTTGTTGCAACATTTCTGTCAATCACTCACTTTGTGTCATAAATAATAAGTTTCAGAAACTATCGCTAGCCAGAAAATTAGCAACTGACATGGTAACGTGCCTCTGACTGACTCGACGCTGCCGATTGTTCAGACTACACTCAGAGAATCTGAAACTTTCCACATAAAATGAGTGATTGACAGAAATGTTGCAAAAAATTTAAGCGGGCACTCATCTCGTCTTGTTGTCGCCTAAGCTCAGTCGCGGAGAGTGCTTTCGCAACCGTTTGCGTAAAACTCATAATGAAAAAATGCGTAGAGACTCAATCCAATGCGATCGACTCTCTACGCATTTTTTCATTGTTATGAGTTTTCTATATACGCATTTTTTTCGTAAATGCGAACACTGTTACAGTGAATTATCTTACCGATGTTGTTCTTAAGAAAAGCGAATGTGTTTTGATTAGAATAGAATGAGTTTGATGGTTTTTACTACTATGTGGTAATGAAGAATGGGAAATGAGCAATGAAATGAGCAGACAGCGGGTGATTTAAGATTATATGTTACATCTTCACTGCAAATAAAACCATAAGTGTGTCATAAATAATACAAACAAAACAAAATCATGTTTGTTTGTTTTGTTGTATGTGAGCCACGTCTGAGACACACAACAAAAGTACTGTTTCAGTCTCAGCTAAATGTCACCTCAGATGTCACCAGAGAACACCATTTCCACTCCAAAATTTCATTTTTCGCCTTGCGAGAGGGGGGACACCCCCCTCTCGCGCTCTCCCCCCTCGTTCGCTACGCTGACACTCGCCGCTCGCTCGCTTCGCTTCCTCGCAGTCCACCCGTCTACTTTCTTACATTACCCGCTACTTTTGAATATAAGGACAACACTGTGACCGTGACGTTGGCAGCCAGCGCGGCGGCGGAAAACTAGCTGCAGTCTCATGAACTTCGAATCGTCGATCAAAATCACATCTTTTCGGCGCTTTTTTCAGCGAAATTGAAGTTTTTCATACGTAAACTAAATATCTTTTTGGAATCAAGTATACCTTTCGAACGGGCTTTCTCGGGTAAATGAAATATTCCATTGGCAAGGTGCCAGTGGCCGACGCCACATTTCTTTTTGACGCCATCGTTAAAAAATCATGACCTGAGATGACCTTCATACTAATCAACCAATTACACTGCTCGTAAAAAAGACAGCACCATAGGCGCGTCCATCAGCCAATCACACTATTTAACAAATAAAAGATCGGGCTCAAAAAGCCACAAACGGGTATTTAGAAACTGTTTTATGTTTGTGCAGTTCCATGCGGGGAAAGAGGTCGCGCATCTGTTAATCGTACGTGTGCCGTCTATGAAACAGCTTGCAGTGCAATCCCGAAATTACAGGTTTATAAAATAATCTAATGACGTTAAAAGTAGCCGGGAAAAAATGCAAAACAGCCGGGTTATTTACCCGGCACCCGGCTTCTAAGGACAACACTGTAATAGAGCTAGAGATCTGATTTTGGTATATAGGAATAACTTAGCAATACAATTATTATGACAAAATGTGACGTGACCTCAATGACCTTTGACCTCAAATATATATATTTGTCCACAACTCAGTAACCACAAGTGCTACATCCTTCATATTTGGTATGATAAGACACCTTATGACACCACATATTGTACCTCATTAATTATGCGCATATCTAATTTTGAGCGAGCCAATAGAGCTGGATGTCCGATTTTTGGTGTATAGGGATAACTATAGGGTAGAAATCTAAATATGCCCATCTAAATATTAGACATCTACCATCGAGAACAAAAGAAATTTGCTGTAATTTGAATATTTAAGGAGTTTAAGCAATTTCCACTATAAATAAAGAACCCCTGCCTCAAACTCCACAAAAGTTGCTAGACACATTTTGCCGTTGTCATGCCATTGCTTCGTTTAATAACCAGTCAATCAAATGCCTAATTGACAGGAGGAAATTCAAGACCATATTTGAATAGTAGTATAGATTGTCCTCAAAATTACTCTATCACGGCCCAAGTACTCATTGCCTTCAGCAATACTGCCTTGTTATTATATTATTGTTTGGCGTGGACGAACACTTTTTACTATTAATGGAGTGCCAAAATTTTTTGTGATTTCCACCAAAAAGATTTTTGGCCATAGCATCTGCTTTCATTTGCTCTTCATTAGCTCGACACGCCCGTAACGCATACTTAAAGCGAGCATGAGTACAACGTTTAAAATCATACAGTGGACCATGCTTGGGTTTACCAGACTCACGCCATAATTTAAATGCGTCACGGGTAATTTCATGAATCTCTTTTAGATGGTCATTCCAACCAACAACTGCACATCCTTTACTATTTTCTGTACTTGAGCTTATTCGAGTGCCAGCAAAATGTAAACTATTAATGATATTGTCATAAAAATCAGAAATACTGTATCAGCAAGAAGTCTGTCTGAGACAGCAGTGTACAAGTCACGTTGTTTGATGCTGACCTTAGACCAGTTTAAATTCAACCCTGGTTTGCAATAGGGAATATCTGAGCTACTAGAGTCACACGATGGCAAGATAGCAACATTGCATGTAATACTAAGTGGAAATGATCTGATAACATCATGTCATACAAGATTTCCATAGACTTTATACATTGGTGACTGCTATAGGTAGATATACAATGATCTAACCATGACGTGGAGCCACGCATATCGCTAACATATGTAAAGTAATTATCAGGCAAAAAGAGCTTGTCGGAAATACAGTAATTATAGTCATTACAGAAAATATATATATATGTTATGTATGTTTATATGTATATGTATATATGTATATATGTATATATATATATATATATATATATATGTATATATGTATACATGTATATAATATATATATATATATATATATATATAATATATATATATATATATATATATATATATAATTTATTTGTAAAGCGACAAACTCCAAAGAAAAAGTGATCACAGCCGCTAAAAGATACATTACAATATAAAATGGATAACTAATAAAAATATAATTGATCGAGAAAGTGAAAAACAAGCAAAATCATAAAAAAGTCTAATCAATAGAGAAAGCCAACTTAAAAAGGTGTGTCATACGTTTAAAAGTATTAAAATTATTACAAGAACGAATAATTACTGGCAGCTCGTTCCATAAAAATGGGGCTGCAGAACAGAACGCCCTATCACCATACCTTTTTGTCTTGGTCATGAATGTATTGAGTTTAAAATCGATGATCTATAAATGACAGCAACACCTCCACCAAGACTTTTCCGAGGAACACTGAAAATGTTGTACCCAGGTGGTAAAGACTCAGTGATAACTGGAGCAGCAGTTCCGTCATCTTTCAGCCATGTCTCGGCCAAGATCAAAATATCAAGATTATGCTCAAGTAGGTATTCATTGATGACACTGGATTTGTTATTGATTGATTGACAGTTCACGAATGAACACTGAAGTGACTTAGCCTCAGCTGCAGGCTCTCGTTTCTTTGTCAAACTGCTCTTCAGGGGTACGTTGACCAAGTTAGTTGACATATGACGATGGATGTAACAGTTGGCAAGTCTATGATGATTGAACAGATGGTGAGGTGTAAGAATAGTTTTGATTGGCCGTTGCTTCAATCTGCCAGCTATGCAGCCCCTCTTAGTATTCGGCGTCTTGCATATATTAAACTCCTTCAATCTCTTCCATGTGGAGGAATTTACTCTTGATAATGAGGTATTGTTGACAACATACCTTCCAATATTCATCAAGGTGGAAGCAGTGTATACTAATGACGGCATGACTGAAGCAGTGGCGACCCTGTTGAACAAGGCAACGGCAACACGAAAACAAAGTTCGAGGCACCAGAAGACGACAATCAGCTGAGAAACTTCTTAGATGAGCAGTGCTCGTCCCCAAAATATTCACGAATAGGTATCCACCAAAAGAAATAAAAAATGTAGCACTAAACACGCGAAAATCGAAGAAATATGGGACAGACAAAACATTGAGTGCAGCCTAAGCGCATCTCATTAACATATATATATATATATATATATATATATATATATATATATATATATATATATATATATATATATATATATATATATATATATATATATACATCCATCATCCTCAGTCATCATTCCGGCAATCCATCCATGTTTTACCGTTTACAACTTGGCCAAATGGTGCTGGCGATCGGTGAGCATTACCGCAATCATACAAGTTACCGACAAACATATTAAAGGTATACAGTCACCTGTAATCTTAATATGCCCATATATGGTCAAGGAGTGTTCCTTGGTATTCAAAATGCCCATGTGAGGGCGTTGTTTTTAAGAAGCGAACACTCGCTTAAAACATATGATTGGTTAGATTTTCTCTTTCCATGGTAACTGTGGCAAAATTGGAACAGGTGACAATATACCTTTAACGTAGTGAGTGGCAGCTATCTAATCATAGAGTCGTATAATTGCCGCTAAACTTTGTGGAGTACGCTGTTCGAATCACACATTCATGACACACCTCAACCTAACTTGCGACACTGGTGTTGTATTTTACTTTTTAAAGATTTGAAGAGATTCCTACCCTTGTCGAGGATGGTCGACAAGCGAATTACAACAAGTTACTTGGTACTTTGAATTTTCGTATATAATGTTATTTATTTTTTTGGTGAACCGTTCTGAAGGTAGTTTTCCTCTGAATGTTTATAGAATGTAAAATATATTTACAGTGAGAAATTAAAACAAAGGAGTAAATTTGTAGTAAATATTGGCGGGTGGCGGGCTGGCGCATTGCCTTAGGGTTTTGATCCTCTCGAAAATTTCTCTATAAAACGACAAAACACAAAGCATCCGAATTGCAACTTGGGATGTAACCATTTTAACTGTAATACCAACTCATTCAGATGTATTTACTGTATAAAATCGAATTAAAACATACCCGGGGAAAGATATGCTGACTCTCACTTTGTTCAAAGCTTTTCTGCACTATCGCTTGTGAGGGTTAATTTTGAAAGTCTTGGGAAAAATTTTCCACCGTCTTAAGGTTTTTAAAAACCGAAAACTCTACTTTTCACATAGAGTTAACACATGGACGGTGGCAATTTTTAAATTCACATGTGGTAATTTGTTTCTCTAGTATCAAACTTTGCACGTCACGACCGTACCCTTGATGTTTGTTCTTGATTTTGTAAGAGAATGAGTATAAGATGACGCCAAACAGAGAAAACTTCCATGAAATAATATAATTAACACATGAACAGTCTTTTTATATTTTTCTTTTCTGGTTGGTAGATCAGAATTATTGCCAAAATTGCATGATTTTTGTCGCGATTTGTGTTTTATTTACTCGGATTGCTTACATTGAATAAGTAAAGCGGCCCGTGAACCTGGAGATATGCAAATGATTTACAGGTATACTTTCATTCATAAATCCGATCAGGTTGAAATTTTGATAAGCCGAATGGTATCTCCACCAACCAGACATACGAATTCGGTCACGTGGACGTGTCAGTCATTGTCTCGCGCTGTCATAACGCCAAGGCAAGGCGGGCAAAGCTTCCGCAGCGCTAGCGAAGGATAGCAAATGTATCAGCGCTAAATCTTTCAAAAATATTTAAAAATCGTTAAAGTTAAAAACTCTCAATTTTGTCTTTCTTAATAAATTATCAAACCCGATGATACAGAGTACGGCGTGCCAAAAGTTTCAAAAAATATTTATCATTACAGTGTAAAAATAAATTATCTTTCTCGATTTAAATAAAAATTCGGTGAAATTACAGAAGGAAATAAAGAAACAAACAAACAAACAAATAAATTAATAAATGAGAATTATTATTCAAAAAAGGACGAAAATAACATTTAGTGCTTAACTGTTAAATATTCTTTTAAGAGTAATAATCGAGAAAATAAACAGTTTGTATCGACTTGGAAAAATATCACACAGCCATACTTATTGACGTACTTACATGTACAATAGTTCGTTTAAAAATGAAATGAGTTCTGTTTTTACAGAAAAGTAAATCATCTTGAAAAAAAATAAAAATCATTAAAAAACAAAAAACCTTTCAGTCTATTACCACTTGGACAGACAGACTCGGGAAAAAGTATGGACAAAAATATGAAATTGTGAAACTTCATCTGGTTTGACTGTCAAAAAGAGAGAAAATCAGAATTGAAAAGTAGCTTACAAAAGTGGGCATCGTCTACTTACAAAAAACAAACAAAACGCACGCGCACGCGGACGTAAAAGAAAGAAGAGGCCCGTGCGTTGGAAAGGACAATGAAAAGGACACTCCTCAGAAAATACCAAACATGCAAAATAAATTAATTCAAAACATCAAGGTTCACGTACGTGGTATTCTTCAATTCGATGAATCCCTTACAGCATAATGCAAGGGGATTCGATCATCATACTCAGGTGTTAGGAAATAAATTTGGAGTATTTCAGCGATATCCTTAGATGTTTTGATAACGTGCGTTAATTTTTTCCCATCATTTGAAATGTCTGCGTTGCCCAGAGATGGAATCCACATATGGCGTTTTGATCTCTTAGGGGCAAAAGCACGAAATGCTATCTTTAGATTTTAATTTTAATTTTCTTAATTTTCAACTTATTTTTCATTTTTATCAAGGTATCGCTAATGGTGGGAGGAGAATAAATAAGTTGTGAAAAAACAAGGCTTACAGACGAATCCTAAAATGTCTACCTCATCATCTTTTACTTTGAACGTGTTTCATGATCGGCACCTACTTGATATGTGAGAAGATATAGAAACTCAACACTATAGTCACTAAATACGTACTTGAAGCCCTTTGACGGAACAAATGAGAGAGAGAGAGAGAGAGAGAGAGAGAGAGAGAGAGAGAGAGAGAGAGAGAGAGAGAGAGAGAGAGAGAGAGAGAGAGAGAGACAGACAGACAGACAGACAGACAGACAGACAGAGTGAGGGAAAACGGCACTGGTTACATCTGGTCTCCTAATTAACGGTAGCTCAAATATTGGCTATCGGCTGAAGTCGCAATTCAAAGCCGCGGCTTACCCTTTCTGATAACATGGCTAATGTAAGAAATTTATATTCGAAAATAAATGCTATTGGAAGTGACTCTTGTAGTACAATACACAGCTTAATGATCATACCCCACTTCGATGAAACTATAATAGAAGTGGCTTTGCTTTTCAACAAAGTGGAAGCCGGAAGCACTAAACCTTTCTCGCCCTCTTTTCTGTGTTTTAAGCTTTATCTGTCCCCTCTCGCTTTTTCTCTTCCGAAACACGCCATTTTTATTGAGATTTATATCAAGATGTACTGTTACACTGTAAATTACTGAAAAAGGCATCGTCTAAAACATTGTTCGCTCTTCGTTGCTCTAAAAATGTTTTTGCAGTGGCGCCTTTATATTGTACGCAAATATCAAAAAATCAAAAATGCCTTTGGCAACTGTTTCCTTTTGTAACTGGTTTCTATATGACCATAATAGGAAAAACCCGCCCACATAACTCGTCGCAACTCCCTCACAGATTAGATTTCACTTGTTAAGCTGTATGAAGTCCTTTGCCACGTGACACTTACACAGAGTAAAGTCGACTTGGCAATTTATGAATATTAATAAAGTTAGATAAGCAATATCGATTAAATATTGTAAATGTGACGGTATTTGTTAGAGCTCTACGGACTGTTGACAGCGGCTGATCTCCATCTGTCCCTTTTCTGCCGGCAGTAAAAAGGTGAGGTTAAGTTGTTTTGTATGTGCACTGACTAAAATAATTTACAATTGTTCTGACAGCTCATACACGGTTAACTGTGGCATAGTGCACCGCTTCATAAAACACAAAATAGCCTTACTTATTACGAATTTGATTATTCGAACCGGTGTCTTCTACACACTCAAAGAAATGAACGCCGAAGTAGTTGAAATTTTGATGAAAGACTTCATGAAACCCGAGTAAGGTGTTATCAAAGCACCATGGCCCGGGCTCTTCTTCTGTCTTCATTTTCGGTAAAAGGTTTGTAACAGATATTCCTCGACCCTATCTACACAACATCTGTTCGCCTTGCATCATTCGATCCTTAAATTGTAGCCATGTTTCAGTAACACGTCTCGAGTCTCATTAATTGATGACTACAGTATTTGCAACGATACAGCGGAAAAAAACACAGAATAGATGCCCAAGCCTCGTCAATAAACATGATCTAAAAGGGGCAGGTTTTTACAAATAATAGCAAATGAATTTACTTGATATCAATGTCAATGAAAAACAAAGGACAATGTCAACAAAAACTAATGCGAGAACCAGGGATTGAAAAGTGCCCTTTAAAAGAAAAAAATCCCTACCAATCACAGAATCCTGGCCGTCACAATCTCAGAAGGCGGGAAATCTGTTTTGGAAAGATAATATTGGTAATTGATTACCGCGCTTATTCTCAAAGCGACAAGTTTTGGGGCCAAAACATAAGTACTGAATCTCTTTCTCAAATAATAATTTCAATACTAAATTGTGCAACTCTTAATTAAGTGTCAGTATTGCAACTGATAATTAGCCTAGGTGTTAAGAGGGTTTGAGGCATAGGGCAATGTAGTCGAATATTGCTCTTGGAAGGAAAAATAACCACATGCAGTAAATTATAAATATATCGCAATATACCCGTTAAGTTGGAATCCATTCAATACCGCAAAATGTGAATTGATCTACCACAATGTAAATGGACCTAAAAAGCGGTTACTGAGAAGAGATTGCACCGCTAAAATCGATGAATGAAATGAGAAAAACATTAAAGTACAACTAAAAAATGCTCAAAATCTTCTTTTTTGTGAAGCGGCGAGGCGTAAAGTCAAGTCAGCTATGAATAATGTCAGTAAACTAATATCAACAATTAATATTTTGTGGCCGATGGTTTACACAAACTTTATCTGAGCTGCTACAAGTCGAGTGTATATGTGTATCTCGGGTACACCTTCAAAATGTTGTCTTTTAACGTGCATTTATCAACGTTAAATATCAGAATAGATAATTTTAAGGTAACTGTCATTGGAATGAAGCGATAATGGTATGGTGAATACTGTAATATTGAAAATCAGAGTTTATTCTTTGCACCGTATCCGAAATCCTATATTTCAATGCAAGTTATCATTTCAAGTGTTATACAGAAATCCACAGAAAAGAAGCACGGAGTAATTAAATTTCACACATCAGCACCCTTCCTGCTTTCGATCGCACATCGTTTCTTTTCATGTCCTTACCGATGAACATTGAACAGGGAGGCAAAGTTGTCGGCTCGGGGCTAATTGATGCATTCAAACAGTTTGCCGCCGATCGAGTCAGTCTTTCATGGTTGCATGAGCTGTCAAGGTGTTACAGAATCAAGAGGGCGTTAAGGAGAATATGCACCGGGTCTTCTAATGAGTCGTTTGAAATGTGATATGGATCACTAAAGCCATTCAAAAGCATACCGGATGAGACTTGAGAAACGACACATCGATATTGTCAATTAATATGGATGTACAAGTATATTGTGAAAATTTATGGTTGCGACAAGGGTTTTCGGCTTGTTTGGTGCGTTCGTTTCCTTTTACGAACAGCAAGCTTTTCATATTAAAAAAAAAACAATTACATTGTAGAAAGTACAACTATGTGCACTTTATGTTTCTTTAATTCTTACACGAAACATTTTTTGAAATTCAAATTCTGAATGCCTTTCACCTTTTTAGATTTCTCGGTCTTTTGTACTTTTCTGCATGTCAATTTTAAAGTAGCAATACTGGAATTTTTCTACAAACATATCAGGATTTTTTGTTCCGTCATCTATGCACAATTTTCAAAGAGTACATGCTCTTTAATCCACTATTTAATCGAATTTTAGTCAGTTTCCACAGTTTAATGCCGTCTTATTGCTGTTGCATGAGCATTGCAGTTCTCGGGTTTTACTCCGATATCATAGAGAATGGAAACGATACTTAGCGTGGAAGCTCTGTAAACGCCCCTCCAACAATGTTTGCATTACCAGTCCCATGAGAGTAAAAATGGGAAAAGCGGAGAATAATAAACAAACTACTCAAGAATGCTCTGCCAAGGCATCAATTCTTGAAAGAAAGCTACAATGTCCTCGTTCTGAAAATCCAATTCATAGTCTCATAGCCAGTGTCTAAAAAAAACATGACGATTCATTATGACTTAGCAAATAGCATCGAAAAATAAATGCTGCATCTCGAGAAAGAAGTAGTGAAACATTATGACATTTCACGGTTTATATGATACCTCTATGTGGTACGTGAGCAAGCTTGAAGTCAAACGTAGTTTTTATGACCAGTTCTGTGGTTACGAAAAACGTGTTTCATTGGAGGGTGTAATGACCTAAACGACACAATAATGTTACTCGAATAGAGCTATTGTATCACTCACTTTTGGTGACGGACAACTCGGCAACTAAGAGCTAACGTCATAATTTTCAATAACACTATTCAGCTTTTGGCAGAGACTATCCTGGTCATCGTGTGTCGAGAAGTCGAACTCACAGTGGTAAGAAATAAAAAGTGTCATTTTCACATACGATGAAGCGACCCTTTCATTTTATGTTCACATGGTTGCAAAACTGACAATTTTCTCAATTCTTTTGTGTGTAGGCTTCAGGAATAAATGGTTTTCCAAGATGCTGAAACTTCGCTTACTGGCTTTCGGTATCATCATAATACTTTCTGCGCCACCAGACGTTAAAGGTAGGAACTCTTTCGGTAGACAAATATCCGTTTTCTCACATTCGTAGCCGCTGAGAGGATGGGATCGACGATGTGGGAAAGATCGATCCCACCAGTCTCAGAAATCGTCCTACACTCTGCAGTATATATTACACGAGCTCTGATTGGATTGTCATAATAATAAAATAAAGGCAGAGATGCGGCTACGTAGTAATACGGCGACAACAGGTGGACGGTGTGGAACTTGACCAGGGTTATTGACTGTGGTGCCGTGCGGGAACGGCCTACCTTGGCCAACCCCAGGCCTCCGTGAGAGATGGGGCTCTGCGTAATACAGATCTCCAGTGAATTCCATATAATCACGAAAGTAACCTAACGTTATACATTTACAGTTCTTTGTCGACTCAATCGTCTTAGAAAGTACAATAAATATAACTTTGAGCTACAGACTCTTGAAAAGAAACAATGTACAAGTTATCAGTTTGCCCACATAACACTATTGTGTAAGATCCAAGCCGTGAAAGTATGAAAAGCACCCTACCAGCGTCTTTCTATTGTCCAACTTTGTACACAAGGGCATCTATGAATAATCATAAGAATTCATACTACACGGGTTCCTTAACGGCGCCACAATTTAATTAGAACAAAGAATTGTGAAAATGCATCTTCGCGCCAATTTTGAAAGACATGCGGGACATAATCTCACGCCCATGCGATTTTTAAGAAGGTAAATTTAAAGCAAATGAGAAAATTATAGAAATATGACAGGGTGATAAACAGCCTTTTGTTCCACGCGCATAAAATTATACACTGGCACGACGAGTAACACACGGACCGGAACTACAGAGTAAGCAGGTCAGAGTACAGTGGCAGACGACAGCGTTGTCACGATTTTGGATAATGTTGTACGTCGTTGGTGACAGATTCACAAAAAGACGGCCGAATGTTGCGAATAACTGGTGAACATAGGTCATATTTAACATATAGCCAACGTTTTGTCGGACATCTCGTCCGTAACAGTAGTTGAAGTATCGGCAACGGAACTCGCCAAGAAGTTCGCGTAAGTGACATGGAATACTAGATGGCCACGAAGTAGGATAGTCGCTGATACAATTAATTATATTACCATGCCCTGCCCAGTCGCATTTTGATTGGTCAAGCTGAACCACATGACTGACCACAAATACACAATAATGGTTTGTTTACATGCCCGTAAATATGAATAATAAGATTTACAACTCAAAGTATCGTAATTTGACAGCTCAAACGTAAATCACAATCAATCACAAAATAAATTGGAGCACTTGTAGGTCAAGTTGAGATACTTTTTTCAGAAAACATCTCCGGATTTGCCAATTTTTTACAGCGCGCGTGATAGTGCGTCGCGTATTGCTCAGTTTCTGGGGGCCAGTAGTCGTTCGCTCCGGAAATTTTCGCAAATTTTGACGGTTTTCTTGGATTCGCTGATAATATAATGGAAATAACAGACTCCGCTCTGACCATTAACGTTTATTTATGGGCGCGGGCTCGAGGAAAGCCAAATTAACGGGCTCGGCAAGCCTCGCCCGTTAATTTTTGGCTTTCCTCTCGCCCTTGCCCACAAATAAACGTTAATGGTCAGCGCGTAGCCCGTTATTTCTATGATATTCAATGTTTCTAGTGTGCATTTAATTCATTTTGTGGTCATGTGAGAAAAAGAATCTCAGACACAAAGGACCTGGGATTAGATTGCTCACACTCGTTGGGGATATTTTGTCTCACACTCGGCTCGTGTGAGACAAACTATTATAATGTCAAAATATTTCAAAATATTTTGAAAGAAACATATTACTCAAGATTTACGGATTTCAAAAATTCAAAACGGCCGTCATCCCTGAGTTAACACTACAGAGAAAAATGGAATTTTTCATTTTCAAAAAACTAAGACGGTAGAAGTTTTTCTTACAAAAAAGACCTCAAAAAAGAGCCACCACATGTGGTAGGCCCGAAAGAATTGGAAAGATTTTGCGAGTCTAAATGTCTGTCCCCGAGGCGCATTCTACCTTAAACAACCAAACAAGATTTTCACATATATCGCTATATGATATGTCTGTACCTCATTTATGTAGCCACAGACATGCACCTGAGTAAACAGTCAGAATTATTTTGTTGGAAAATTGCAATGGAAGCTTCTGTCATGATTCGTGTTCACTTGAAAAAATAACTATCTATCTACGAACATTATGTTTTATTTACGCTATATCCTTATTTTGTTACGCTATATCCTTATTTTGTGATATAATTCGCCAGAACAAAATGTTTGACTATAAAAAACAGACAAGGCCAGTGCCCTTGATGTCCAATCATCCAACAAAGGGAGTATACTCGGAAAAAAGGTGTGAAGGATACTTTTCTATGACCTTTTCCCTTTAGATGAAATAGTCGTTGAAAAAATGATTGTGCTGTTACATGACCACGAGACGGGTACCTGCCACAGCTTTTCAATAGAGTCTCTCACCAAACTAGTCCCCGAAAAAAATAGCGAGATTCTCCATTCCCTCAGGGCAGGCCCTTGCAGAGCTCATGGGTAAAAAAGATGCAGCTGTAACCCATGGCGTAAATTGAAAATCTAGGTTTGTTTTGTTTCTTTTCGTTTAGGAGTGTGCGTGTTCAGAGAATTCGAACACTAAATGATCGGTTATAGAACACAAAATAAGAGTTCAGATCTTTATTCTATATTTGTATTTACTAGAGAACATAAGTTACTGTTTATTATATCGGAGCACAACACTACACCCCTTTAAACGCTGTCCTTACTTACAGGATCATGGCACACCAGTAATCTGTCCACTAGTAATGACTGACTTAATTTTATAAATTACCCACTCCCCGTCCCTGCTCTTCCCAGAACTATAAACACGATTGGAACTAATTTGGGATAATTGGACGTTTATATTTTTCCAATTTCTCAAAAGTGTTTGGCGCCATATATAGCTGAATGTTGCAATATTACAAATTACTCATAAAAACAAGTGTGTAACTTAAAAAAAAGCAGATGAGCTTACAATTGTACGTTAAAACAACGTTACTTCACCATCAAATATCCCAAATCAGTTCCAATCGTGTTTATATCTTCATATGTGAACTGTGAACATAATGTATAAATAACTAAGTACAGTTTTCAAATGGTTAAGATAAGTGTGATGGACATTAAAGGGATTGACACTGACTATAGACAATAGTGTCTATTCTTTAATAAATTCTTGACACAAAGGAAACTTTTGCATTTGTTTCCGGAAGGCTCTGAAACACCGTCGAACAGCCATCTGGACCATGACTACTACTTCATCGCAGATCCACGCGATTGGGATACTGCAGCCAAATACTGTGTTGGCATGAATGGTAAATTAGCAGAGATACCCAACCAAGAGGTACAGGATTACCTGGAAGGTATGATTAAAGCCTTTGACTGGAGGAGTGACTTCTACTTTGACCTCAGAGCAATCCAATTTCGAACTGCACACCAGGAGTACTATTCATACATCGGTAGCACCAACTACACTAATTGGTTTCAAGAGCCAGACTATCTCGCAAACGAGTGCGTTCTATTGTCGTAAGTACAGCTAATAGACTACTGAGTGTTATTTTCTGTTTGCATGTCTATCCAGTCATGGACCAAATCTATCAAGCAATCAATTTGTCTGTCATCCAGGCCGTATGTAACTTTATGTATCGTATGTTTTCGCCATCTGGCAAAAAGCCACCTGTGCTCAAAGCAAGTATGTCTGCCGGTTTGTTTGCTGGTCTGTTGCCTGGCAAATTTTGTTTTAAATGGTAGCACTACGAAAATGCGTACGGATGATGATGAACTTAAACATGACATTTATCAGTCTCTTCTCGTTTTTCCATATTTCAACAAGATATGTGTTGTTTATATGGAAAGCCGTTGGGGAGCCCTCGGCGAAAACTCTTTCCAAATTGAAAATGCAAAGGCAGAAAACAAAAAAGTTTTCAGTCGAAATGTACCAAAAAAATACGACCACCCGGCTACAACGTAACTTTTAGCGGCACAGTCAACTTCAAATGCGAGGACAACAACTCAAAACACATTTTGTTTGCGACCACAAAATATCATTCGGCATGGAAAGCCGTTGAGGACCCCTCGGCGAGATTTCTTTCCCCAAAGAAAATGCATAAGTAGAAAACAAACACGTTTTCAGTCGAAATATACAAAAAAAATACCACCCGGCTACAACATAACTTTTAGCGGCGCCAACAACTTGAAATGCGACAACAACTATTTTTTCGACCACAAAGTATCAGTCAGCGTCAACATTGCTATTGACACTATGCAATTTGACCTTGGATGAAAACCGGTCGCAGCGGTAGTGAGATGTCGAATCATAACGATAGCGACGAATGCCTAACTGCGAGTGCAGAAAAAACAAAAGCTATTGCGGACGCGAAATCTCTAGCTGCTCATAACAAACATACAGACGCAGAAACTTCATGCTAACGTTTCCGCACTGTACTGAACTGTCATCATGAAATCTTATCCTCTCTTGCGGCCGCAAAATCACAACTCGCTCATTATCCAAATGTGGACGCTGGCAATGTGTAGCCGGTGCGGAAACTCTGTATGCTCATGTTGAGGTGTGACAAAACTTACAGCTTACATGCGTTGAGGAAATAACTACAGGCTGGGACAAAGTATACTCTGGTCGCGTCCAATATGATGCGGCTAACAGTATGATTCAGTGCGACAACATTGTCAACTGCTCGAGTACGCGCTGTTCCGGTACACAACAAACTATATGCGGAAAATACCGTAAGCAAGGAACATATTCGGTGCGACAAAACTGTATGCTTGCCAGTGATCGTTGTGCGGAAAAAAGTAATATGCAAACGACGAGCATGTGCAGTGCGGGAAAAAAAGTTCTTGCTTGTGCGACAAAACGGTATGCTGATCAGGACTTTATGCGGAAAAAACTAAGATGCAAATGATGCAAATGTATCCTTCTTGCCTTCAATCTCCTATGTATATTGAAAGACATACCATGCAGGTCCATTATCTCATGTTCATTAATTTTTGTGAGCATGTTTTCGCTTGGATCATCTTATTGTGTTAGCAAAGGTTTTGACTCGTGAGCTCCTCTGAAGTACTTAATTTGGAAAAGCTTTTTGTATACTGTCACAGGTTTCAATTTTGCCACAGTTGTCATGGAAAGAGAGACTCTGACCAATCACAGATTTTAAGCGGGTGGCCGCTTTTTAAAAACAGCGCCCTAACATGGTATTTTGAATAACAAGGAACGCCCCTTTTACCGTATATGAGCATATTTAGAGTACGGGTGCCTGTATTCTTTAAACGGGAATATACAGGACCATGGGCTTATAATGGGATCTAAATGATGACGCAGATCATTTGCATATACTGGACGGATTTTTTTAATGATCGTGAAACAATAGTATATCAGGGGACGGTAAACAGTATCTATTACACACTAGTGGGATTTGAGCATACAATTGTCACCTGTCGAAAGAATGGTAATAGCCAACATGGGATTGTCTTCACAAGAACTATGTAGCGAGGGCCCGTGGTCTGAATTAACGAAAACAGACTCATGTCTAGCACTCGCTGTTGCATGTGTTGGCAACTAAACCAAAGTCAAAATAGACAGATTCCCAATTTGAAATGATTTTCTCGGGCACTCATGACTCAATCGATGAGACGATCACAGCCCGACAATTATCTGTCTACGGCAGCATAGGTATAACAGTTTACGCGTACTTTCGCTGAAATGGCTACGTCATTTCATCATTTGTTGAAGCTGAAGAAAGTGCACCTACCGAAAAAGGATAAGTTGGTAGGGAACCTTTTTGGCAACGACCAAATAAACGCAATCCCTTGGGCGTCCCCATATATCGGACACCACAAAAAAGACCTTATCAGGACCACACTATGCCAAAACGGTCTTTTTTTTCACGACTATCACACAGTCCATGATGAAGAAAAAACCGTATGTCGTTTCGCTCATTCACTGCCAGTGGATACATTTCTGTTTGTTTGTGTTTTGTGTGGGTAATATTAACGTTCCAAAAGAGTATTATGAGTTTTCAAAGTAGAACGTTATGGCTTTTCTGGTCAAATTCCACAGTTGTTTAAATCTTATTATAACACGCTACATGCTCATTCTGTGTCGCGATTGGCCAGAATACGTCACATGACGAGAAAATAGATACGTCTAGTCCCTTCCAGATCGACAAAAGTGACGTCAGAGGGTATTTTTTGAAAAGCTATTTCCCTAGGGAAATAGTTCTGACCAAATTTGGAAACGTACCCGGTCACGTGACCGCAGTGTCGTCTGCAGCTTTGCAACAATGGCGGGTGACTAGAACATGATGTGCGTCCGGGATAGGTGACGACACATTCTCTAAAACAGATTGTCCAACATTTTCCAACATTCCAACAGCGTAGGAACTTGAACAGCTCATCGATGGAAAAGATTAAAGAGCAACTAAGGATTTCGCTAGGTATGCTTAGAATATTGTTGAAAGAAAGTGGTACCACGTACAACTGAAACCGCTGTGGAAACATCGCCCGGTAAAATTGTCACAATGGACTGTTGCGGTACAAATTATCAAAACACATTAAAAACTATATAACAATACAACATGAGCATGTGGTATGTTATAAAACACCTATAGCCTGGTCTTTATTCGGGCTATAGCGCCCGTCTATTACCCCTCGAGGCCGTGTGTTACCAGAAACACATCGCTATACCCCTCGGCCTACGGCCTCGGGGAATAGCGGATGTGTTTCTGGTAACACACGGCCCCTCGGGGTAATAGACGGGCGCTATAGCCCTCATGACCAGGCATTAGGTGTTTATTATATTAAGCGTCAACGAAGAGTAGTTATTGACAATCGCTTTTCTGAGTGGGGCCTACTATCATCTGGTAAACCCAGGGGCCACTGCTTCGTCAACCGTTGATCAATATTTATGTATCAATTGTTTACCATGTAATTGTTTACTATATTCTCAATGTATCTTCAATGCTGACGATGCGAAAATTTTCGGACATATTAAAGCTATTTCAGACTGTTTAAAACGTCAAGAAAACTTTAAAGGGATACAGTCGTCGGAACTGCGCTCAAAGGTCGTAAGCTTATGGGTCCCGTGCGACCAATGTAAACACTGTATCCAAGGCACCATGGTGATTGATGAAAGTTAAAACATGTCTGTCACAATCTACATCGGATTAGGCCAAACATAATAACTTGTGCTGTTCCGATAACATGGTGTTCAAAATAAGGGTAGGTATGTCGACGGAAAGATTTTTTTTTTCAAAATATTTTTTATGTTTAATTTAAATACTCATTTTTCAGGGGTTCAAACTCTGTAACTGTTAACAGTTCCTTCATCAGATTGGATTACTGGTTGACGTGTATGTTTGTTTGAATGCCATAGAAACTGAACTGTCTAAATAATAATTCTTTGACAGCATATTGTACTGTTAGAGCACAGTCCGATTTCAGCCCCTGCTTGTCTTCGGTAGTGCATGGTTACGTCCATGGGTGGTGCAAACTGCCGGTCGCCCGCCATTAGAACTTGAAATGCATCAACGGTTTTCTCTGCTCTCGTAATTCCTCAACTTTCGCAATCGCTCAAAATGAAAGTGAATCACGGTCACTGAGTGAATGTATTTCACGTTTAAGTTCATTGTAGCGTCGCCAACTTGGAGTGCTTGATTTCAAACCACGGCCAAGCCGCAATACTGACAAACTGAACTCGAGTGGAGTGTTTTTTACATTGAGAAAAACCTCGGTCGTTTTCCTCAAAAATTTGTTCAAAAGTCTGTTTCCGATTTACAGAAGACAACAACGATCTTTCGTTGCCGTGATCACATTTGCAAACGCACGGGTTAATACAGTATACTTTGTGCGTATCGCTGGCCGTCATATTGTTTGTAACGTATGTGCAACGATGAATGACGCCATAGATTTCGCGCTAGTTCTCGCGTAATTTTCTCTTTTTCTTGCGTGCGTGATTTTGCGGGTTTTTTTATTTCTTTTTTTTTCAATTCCGCGTCTACATAGCTCTAAAACGTCTAGGGTCGGCGGGAAGAAACAGGGTAGGTCGGGTTATCGGAACAGCACAATAATTTTTTGTTTAGCTTAATTTAACCCTTTCACCACCATGGTTTGTCCCAAATCCATTGTTTTCTATGGTAAAGTTGGACCTGTATACAGGGAACTGGGGGTGAAAGGGTTAAAAGTAACGCAGCTATGATGAGTAGGATCATCTAGATATCGTGGTCGAAATACATTGTTCGTAAACAAGAAACTTGCACCGTCGAGTACATAGTACAGAGAGCTTCATATTTGTCAGCATGATATCAAATGTTAGTTATGAAACACAGATATTTTACGAATTTACATTGACCATTTCCAGAACCATTCTCGAGACAGCTCCTTACAAGGGTGGTATAAAGAGATTTGAACCTTAGTAAAGTTTTGATAGTTTTGTTTATAAAACCTAGTAAGTTTCTTGTTTACAAACAATGTAGTTCGTGCACGATATCTAGATGCACCTCATCACCATAGCTGCAACATTTAAATTATACGATGTAGATTACGACAGACATGTTTTAACTTTCATCAATTACCATCCTACCTTGAATACAATGATTACATTGGTCGGATGGGTCCCATACAACTTTGAGCGCAGTTCCGACGACTGCGTCCTTGTAATATACCGACCTTGGAGCAACTTCACTCCTACCTTTATTTGCTTATTTAATGAACTTTTCGAATTAGGGAAATATATCTGAACTGACTCGACCAGACTCGACGAAACCTGTTATGTATATTAAAGATATTATGATTATATGATTTAAAATTATTGAAAAGTCATTAAGCATTTTTACTTAAGCCAATTTCTGATGTGCACATCCACTGAACTTTCTTAATTAGGGTTATATATCTAGATTGGCTTGACCAAAGTCGACGAAACTTGCTCTGTACATCGAAGGAACTATAATGACCAAAAGTCGGTTTAGATTTGTTAGAATATCTAATTTTAATTTGCATATTCAAGGAACTTTTCTTATTTGAGAAATTATCTAGATTGGCTTAATCAAAGTTGACTAAACGTGCAATATACATGGAGATACTACGATAAAATATTACTGAAGTTATTTACCCTTTTTACTTTAGCTAATAGCTTGTTTGCATATTTAACGAACTTTCTTAATTAGGGATATATCTCTGGATTGACTTGACCAAAGTTGACGAAAATGTACAACCTGGTATTCACTTTGGTTGAGCTTAGCCTGTACATTAATCACAAATTTGCTTTTTTCATAATAAGACCATTTCTCATGAGCCAAAATGATGATTCTAGGCACATACTTTGATTTTACTATAAAAGTGACTGTGTTGAGTGTTTTTTTTTTGAATTTTATTTCTTCGCCTTTGCACTCTCTCCCTAATACGTTCCGATCGGCCACGGTGTCAACTCAAATCTCAATTTGATTTCTTATGGTCAGTCAAATGAAAACGGAATGTCAATCGGTTATTCACATACGTATACGAGGCCATGCCTGACAGTCACATGGCCGACACAGATATAAGACTTTATTTTTAAGAACGAATATCAACGTCAGTCCAGCTGGCCACGCACAACACTCATTGCAGGCTTAATGATTGGTATTGTTCTTATGAGAAAAGTGTGTTCAAGTGGTTAATTTGTGTTTATGTAGCCCAGTTTCGTTCTCTGTGATGCATTTTCATATTCGATAGTTATGAAACACTTAGATTGTACATTGCATACTGATGATATGCTTCCAACAGCTTACTATCGCATCGCTGAATAGCTATAGATCTGCATGAGTATGAAGGTCAAGAAACTTTGTTGGTTCATTGAATCATAGACAGTTGCACAAAACCCATAAATTTCACAAATTTCATGGTTGTTGCAGGTTCATAAATCAAGTATATTGTTTAAACGATGGTATGGAGTTCGGTAGAGCTAACTGAGATATTTACCCAGTGTCTCTCTTTTTAAATGTGTACACAACAGTACGCATGCAACATTCTTCAGATAGATATTACAATTGAGAGTGGGGATTTCATTCTGTGTATAGTGTAACTTTATGAGTGGATATTGTGACTGGGTGGTCAAAACATATTCAGACAGTCTTGAAATAGTGTCGCTATACATCCTTTACCTTTAAAGATCTACAAAATTAATGGCATTTATACCAATCTATAATTCACACATCATCTTAAGAAACTGTTGATATCATCAGAAGTTTGGTACTGACTTAAAGAGAGGTTGAAGTGGTGTCTGATCAACATTGCATGGAGCCAGAAAAATCGAACTATAGTGATTTCTTCAAATTCAAAAATAGTTATCATGGTTAATAACTGATTAACCACTAACTATTCAAGCTGTAAGTCCTTCTTGCAGCTAAAACGTTCAGTGACTCGACCATAGAACATTCCACAGGCTAACCAATAAGCCTTTATAGAGAAGCCTTTAAATTGAGTCTTTCGTGTTTGTGTTAACATCATGGCATTATGTGTCAAAATGTCTGTACTTCTTACACACACACACACACACACACCTACACACACACACACACACACACACACACACCTACACACACACACCTACACACCTACACACACACACCTACACACACACACACACACACACACACACACACACACACACACACACACACAAACATATATATATATATATATATATATATATATATATATATATATATATATATATATATATATGCATGTATATATAAAGTATTCAGAAAAGTGCTATTTTCTTCGAATACGAGAGTTCCTCCGACATAGGAGCTGATCAAAGTAAATCATCTAAAAACGAGCAATAAACAATAGAAAACAATACAGCTATCTGGTTAACACAAGTTTGTATCCTTACCAGAATCACAGAGTACCTAGACAGAGTGGCAACACTTGCATGCCTTTTGTTCCATGGTCGTCTCGGTAGACTATTGGCTTTTCATATTAAAATGAGCTTAAAAGGTGTTAAACTTTTTGGAGGCTTGGTTTGTGGTTGATAATTACACGAGATAATGCGAAACATACGACGAGATGGCATCGTACTGCCAGTCGCGTAGCAACCATAGTTACTTTGTGAGCTCTCAGGCCAGAAACACTGCTTCACGCCAATCAAAACATAACACGCCAGCAGTTTCATAAACATGTCCTTTCTTGACGGACGTGTAAAAGACGGTATGACTGACCGTAAACCATTGAGTAAAAGCAGACAGTATCGATAAAAGACTTTCCAATTTGGTTCAAACACACTCATTATATATTCATAAATATATAAGAGGAATTTTTAAAACGGTAAAACCACTTTCCTGAAGCTCAAACACTCCCGTTTCTGCCAGCACATCAATTCCGATCAGCACCACACGACAACAACAACACAAACTTTGTCGAACATACTTTCGCTTAACAATTGGTGAAAATCCGAAAATTACCGAAGGGTGCATGGTCGGCACTCTTCGGAAAAGCGAGCCAAGAGCTTCGTGAGGCGAGGATTGCTTACGTAACCGCTTCACGCCTTGAACAATAGCTGTTGCCACTCTGTCTATGGTACTCTGTGCCAGAATTTGAGACCCACTTTACCCGATACTGAGACCCACAAATTTCTATAGGGCCTCCATGTAATGTACTTTGGACTTGTATTTCGTCAGTGTGTAATTAGATCTAGCAAAGATCAAAAGTTAGTTGTGACACAGAGTTTCCCTCATTTCAACTATATTCAGATTATTTGATTCAAATGTCTCTGGCTGTCTTTGTTATTCAAACTTCAAATTCCAGTTCTTTGTTTGGTTTGTGTAAGAAGTATGAGTGGACAGCATGGAAATTTGAAAGGCAATATTTATTCTCATGTTTGCACTAATAGAAAGGTTCCAAACGCTTTTTGAGAAGGCTTGATCTATCTGCATTGATGTTGCACAGCTTTTCAGCCGCACATGGATTACATCTTCTATGAAGCATTTGAATTTGCAGCTCCATTTGATAGGATTTATTCCCACAGTTCGTGGAGGGAATAAAATGCCATACCATCATGTACACCACGGTACAGTAGTATGATTCAAGTAGGAACGAATTTAGAAAAAGAACACATCGTTATTACTCATAGCTCCAGCCAATCATAACCCAGCATAAACATTCCAAATGACAACATAACGATGTTTATCTCGCACAAGCGCGACTCGGCGTCAGGCCCTGTTTCAAATAATGTGTGCTATCATGCTAAAGAGGAAAATACTTGTGGACTCGGAATTAAGGTAAAATAACGCGACGAATGGTGTTGCTGATCAGAAACTAGTAGATAGAAAGTAAAAATTAGCTGTAGCTAGCCAGAAACCGACGTAAAAGCACATCAAATGTCCGCACATTTTACCATTGTTCCGCAACATTTCCCTCTTCTGTTATTTGTTTGTCGACCTAGAACTCAAAACCGCTCGACATAAACTTCTCAAACTTACAAGGCTAATATGTATATGTGGGTACTCGAAACATGAACTGGCGGCCATATTGGATTTTTCCAAAACCTAAAAATGGCTTCTCGTGATGACCAAGGGGTCTGCTCGATTTGAGCTGTGGTGTAAAGCAAGCTTGTCGTCTGCTCTCTAAAATTTGCTAATAAAATTGTGATCGGTCACGTGATCTTGGCTGACATATGGGGATTTTGCTAAAATTCCGATTTAATCTTTAAAAATCTTCTCCAGAACCAACATATCATTTGAACTGGAATTTTATTCGTACCATTCTTAGTGTGAGTACATTTAAATTTGCCAAAGACGTTTGGATCTCTCATGTGGTTTGGCGACCGTATTTGTTTTTGCAAAAAATTCAAATTGAATCTTCAATAATCTTCTTCTCCAGAACGATCATTCGACTAAAAATTTTACTCGTATCATTCTTAGTATAAGTACATTCAAGTTGGTTTTTATTGGTTTTTGTGAAAAACGTATAATTACTATAATATTATTCATAAATCTTCTCCAGAACCAACACACTATTTGAACTGAAGTCGCACCCATGTCATCAATAATGTGTGTACTTGTAAGTTTGTGAGGTGCATTTGGATCAGTCACATGGTTTAGCGGCCATATTAATTGCAAAAACACCTATGATAAGCTTGGCATACGGTTCAAAATTCTTCTTCTTGAAAGCCATGCACCATTTTAACTGAATTTTTACAAATATCATCCATAAGAGGTTTACTTTCTAGTTTGCAACATACCTTTCGATCGGCCAAGTGGTTAGGTGACCTTGTCGGTTTTCGCAAAAGGCCAACAATAACCATGGGATGACATTCAGAATTCTTCTTCACAAGAACCAAAAACATTTTAGCTCAAATACGTATCATCAATGCAGGTACTGTCAACCATGGCAACCGCTCGGGCCCCACCAACGCTACTTGCAACCTTAATTTTATCTTTGTTTCTCTTGCTAGAGGAAGCAATGGATACCAATGGGTCGTGATAGAATGTGCTGTACCAGTTAATTTTATTTGCCAAGTGGGTAAGTTAATGTGTCTTAAAGTTATAAAGGTGCATATAGGTATGCAATAACTGCTGTATTTGTATCTTAATGAAGTCCATCATAAATGTCTGCAGAGAAATTCGTTTTGTCTGTATGGTGTAAACTTGTATCTGGAAAACTCTCAAAAATTCAGTACGGCAATCATACGTTTCCTCACTGTTACATTGACTTTAGCAAAATTTTGGATAATATAAACAATGAGATAAATTTGACAGAGAGACTTATGATATGTTTTCTCATGGAATGATAATGATTGCTACTACCATTTGCTGTTAATGGTTTTTTCTGGTTCAACTTAGGTTTGTAAAGAATAAATATCTCTCGTACATTGTAATGTTTTACCTTGAAATGATATGGTGATTGGTCCCAGGGGCAGTTTCGATGTCATGTTTGCTGAATTCTAGGTGATTGTGTGTACCTGTTTCAGAAAAATGTCCCAGAACGCATGGAAACAAGGTCATCGATAGGCTGGTCACCGAAATTCCAAACTTTGTTGCCGTCAACATCGCGAAGAAGTTCGCATGCGATAGTATGATAGTTGGAGTCAACTTCAGAGCCAGGAGCATGGGCACTGTTTATTTAGGTATATGGAGGCCAACAGTGATGAGTGATGGGAAAACAACTGTATACAACTTGATACACACCATAGAAATACCGTCGCTGTCAGCAGATGGGGAAACGACTTTAGAACTAAACCAGCATGAATGGGTGCATGTTCAGCAAGATGACGCGATAGGCCACTGGTCTGAAATCGCTGGACTTGTATGGGACATAGACCCAAGCGAATCATCTGATTACTTCATCCAGCCGAACATAGCTTTGACCCAGACTTTTCAGATACAAGAACATGCAGCAAGTCTGAATATTCAGAAAAGAGCCTATTCTTTTAATGTCAGACTGCACGGTAAGGTTCTTCTAATATCTATCTATCTATCTATCTATCTATCTATCTATCTATCTATCTATCTATATATATATATATATACTATATATATAATATATATATATATATATATATATATATAATAACACGATATAATAACATGCAACATTCTGTGCTACGAACCATTGCACACGATGAGATAATTTGTTGGTATAGTGTTGACTAGCTCGGAATATTGATGTCAAAGGATGCTTTTATAGTTTATTTCTCTGGATAATTAGTTCCAAAAATACCGATCTTGATCATGCTCGGAGTAATGTCTGCGGTTTTGAATCGAAGGTAGATGTTCAGAATGACATTAGTGACATTACATTAGCCACTGATAAAATGAGCAAGATTCTGAATTTAAACAAAAGGGCCTTCAGACAAGAGGGCCTTCAGACAGCCACAGAAATTACCATGAACAAATTGGCCGATATTTATGTAATTGTGCACTGTATTTGCAACACATTTGACCAAAATGAGCAAAGGACTGTCCGTAAAAGATACGAACATGAACAATTTCGTGAGAAAAACATTAGTAGGCGCTGCTGTTGCATATTGTCCTCGTACTATATTTGCACGCACTCGAATTTGATCCAACCTCGTCTTGCATATGACTGCGGGTGGACCGATAGACCTATGCAGGAACAGATAGGCGTGTATAAATAAAAATCCGTCCCGAGCTGAGTGCGTAACAACTTATAAATGATCTGATCCTTCGATACATTTCTCAGATGTTTGTCTAGTGCAAGAAGAACGATACATGTTATTGAGAATCAACCTTATGAAATTACTGTTTCCGGATACAAAAGCATGGCAACGTCTGGTGCAATTGATCAGATAATGACTCAGAATGGTGCATGTTTAAAAGACTGTGCCTAATTTAATTGACTTTGCTGCAAATATTTTTAATGTTTGAACTTTGGTCTTGAAGACCAATATTTCAAATTCTCGGCAAGAGTACACCGTTTGCTTTGGGATTATAAGCATGATACGCTGTTTAACTGACCTTCGACAATAAATGTTTAGTTGTTGTACCACATTTTCAAGATAATCTGCATTTTTAATTAAAATGAAACTTTATATAAGTCGCTTAACCATCTGTGCTAAGAGATTATCTTCACAGAAAAGAGATATTATAATTCTGTATCAGCATAAATTGTACATTGAAATCTATGAACAAGGTCAGAGTCTTCACTGGATTACTTCTTAAAATCCTGTTTGGCCAAAAATAGTTTTTTATTTTACAACGAAGTATGTTTCTGAGGACTTGTTTATCTTTCGAGTATTTGCACATGTAATGAAATTTCACTGAAAGCTAAAAATATGCTATTCTTAATATTCCTCAGTTTTGTAAGGTAGGCTACTTTATTAGTGTCTTAAAGCATAATGACAAGGAGGTCAACATAGCACACCTTCCGACACACTTGCCAATGGGAATAACAGAGAAAGCGACAGCTTAGCGCCTATTTTCAGTATCAAATTTTACTGTTAATTAATTTTAAAGCCCCCACTCAATTATCAGATTTATCTAATATAAATATTATGTACTTGATAAAATATTCATTGGAAAATAAAAGAATGACAAACTGTTAATGAGCTATTGACACATTTGCTAATGTGAGAACCTGGGATTGAGAAGGGCGCCTCTAAATTCCTGATATTGCAAAGAAATGTGCCTTCGCTCATGTTGGCATCAGTGTACATGGACAAAACACCAAAAAGGGTGACATTGTCCTCCGTGGAAGCGACTTCAGGAATAAGAAAGTGAGTACAAGAAGCAAGCATATCGTTAATTCGATGCAAAAGTACAGGACAAGAGTTACAGTGGTTCCGCCTTGCTTATCAACAATAGGCGGACAGAGGAACAATTTTTTCCTCTACAAATTGTAATATTTATACTTGCAGAGGCATAGAAATCCATTACTGCATTAGGAAACCATTCCCTTTTCAAATATTTGGCAAGTAAATTCAAATTTTAAAGGTAATTTTAATTTCCCGCAATTTGTAAAAGTTGGTAAAATTACAAAGGAAACAAAACATACATTATGTCACAGTTTAAAACATTCACCCCTGTGCATTACATTGGACTACTCAGTGCAGTTCATGTAAAGCTTTCAGTGCAGACATGCACATTATCCATGGTGTTTGGTTTTCCGCAGGGGGTGCAATTTAATGTTTTGGGCAAACGCTTAATCAGAGTGTAATCTTGATTTTGTTTAAAAATTGTATACAGTCCAAGAGATTAGTCAATAATAAGTGTATATACACACCTAAATTAGTACATTCTCACAGACTTAAAAGGTACAGCCAGTAGGGCTTTAAGTTTATTGATTGTAATGGTATCAAATCACAGGTCAAATGAAGTTACCAGTTTATTATGATTTTCTTCCAGAAAACCCTTGCCAAGTGATCGACCCTTGTCAAAACGGTGGTACCTGCATGAATAACTTCCTGATGAACAACAAAACCTTGTGCCTATGCCCACAGGACTGGTCGGGTGTACACTGCGAAACAAGTAAGCATTCGACCTCACATTATTTTGTGTAAGGTCGTTAAACTTTGGCTTGGAAAGCATGTAGTGATTTTTGCAAAAAATACCTGTCGTGTGTTTTCAGGCACACATCGGCCATGCACAGTTTAAAGCAAAGCGGAAACAGCAGATGTGTCTATAACACAATACAGAAAAACGAACAGTACATGGAATATGAACTGTTGATTAAAGTTTTGTCCCATATATATATATATATATATATATATAATATATATATATATATATATATATATATATATATATATATATATATATTCAGGTACACATCGGCCATACACAGTATAAGCAAAGCGGAAACAGCAGATGTGGCTATAACATAATACAGAAAAAAGAACAGTACATGGAAAATGAAATGTTGATTAACGTTTTGTACCAATCAGCTCTTTTATATATATATATATATATATATATATATATATATATATATATATATATATATATATATATATATATATATATATATATATATATATATATATATATATATTGTCACTGAGTTGTGACCTTGTCTCGCGCTCTACGCGGTCGTCAGACAACTGAGGTATCCTTGCTCCCGGCATATACATATAATGTTCGTTGGCACTCAGGTGACGAAGGTGTTGTTATGTAATTGACAGTTCCATTTTCTAGGTGGGGTCGTAGGTGTAGTTCATCAGGTAAAATTTGTTTTCATGGATTTAAAGACAACTTCTCACCTTTTGTTGAGTAGGGAGACACAGGTTGCATCGTTTTGTTTCGTTGGTGTATGCTGTTCACCTGGTGACAATAGACCACCTGATGTTGAATGTCGGTCCTTTTTTGCCCCATTCCCATTCCTTAACTTTCGTTATACTATTTCAAAGCTGCTTAGGTCGAAGCACAATGGATGATGATGATGATGATGATGATGATGATGATGATGATGATGAAAAGTTATGGTAACAGGCAAACTTCTGTCGCCATATTTTCGAATTGTGATTTATTTTTCAAAACAGATCTTGGGAAGTTGCCAATTGAATTCTACGTTGATAGACTACCATGGTCAATGGCTTCCAAGTTTTGTGAGGACTTGGGTGGTTCCCTTGCTAAAATTCAGGACCAAGAGACGCAGGACTACATCAACAAACGCATCGAAATTTACGAGAATGAACACAAGTTTTGGTTCGGTGCAAATGATTTATCCCAAGAAAGGCGGTGGGTTTGGTCGGATGGCGACGATCTCGGCTACTCTAACTGGTACTCAAATCCCAACGTTAACGTCAACGGAACTCAGAATGATTGCGCAATGTTAAGGTAATGGGATGTTGTTATTAGCATCAGACCATTTGCATGTCCTCACTCTTTTGTGATTCGCTGTTATAAATCACGAATATAAAAACAGTCAGCAAGACAGAAATACAAGCACAAAGATACACTCATAGAAACACACACACATATATGTTTACAGACATAAAGACAGATATACCCTTCTCATAGTCGGATCAAAAGCGTAGTAATCGTCCTTAAAGACTTTAGATTAACTACACAGGGTTATAGGAAAATGGTTTAACCCTAATATTGATAAGCGACAGGTCTATTGATACTTGAGTTGTATCTGTCTAATGATGGCAAAGGTGAATAAAACGTCGGTCGCAAATATTATTATATAATTTTTACTTTAAGTAAGTTTTCATTTACAGTGCACTCTTTTAATTGTGCATCACGCACTTTAATTTCTCAGAGGACATATGTACGTGTGTACAACAATTTTCATTCCTCAATTAAATGTATACTTTACATATGTGCATGCATACAAATGTCTAATTAAGCAATAAACCACCCCAAGGGACGGTATACTACGATATTTGGACCAGTTTTCGACATACACCCGCGAGCGACAGATTGACCACTTCAAGTCAAGTCAATACTTATGGCCACCGGCCAAAATGTACAAAGACATAAGTAATGTCGTACATTGGTGACTGGGAAATAGTAACTGACATTGCCTCTCCGCTAGGCGACTGATGCCGTATGTTGTGGGTTCGAACCCGATTGAAAACTAGACGTATTACAATAACACCAGATCATGAAAGCTAATTGCAAAACAGACGACAAGTATACGTGAAATTTACATTACTCATATAGTCGTCTATACGCTTCATTGCAAAAAATGTATATCTACTAAGTTGTCTTAGAGTTTTAAAATTATCTGCTGACATCAACAAAGTAAACTTAAACAGGTGTGTTGTAATAATAGCGTGATATAAACTTTGCCCTCAGGTCTTGATACTTTGGACATACAAGTAAAAAATGGAATTCATCTTCCACTTGGTTCATGGAACTCAAATCACATGTTCTGTCTAAACGTGGAGTTTTGTTCCATCGTCCTGTTTCTATTTTAAGAGAATGTGCTGAGGTTCTGAATTTGCAGAGAGCTAATCTGAACACAGGTTTTTCAAGGTGTAACAATTATGGTTCTAGACAAAGTTCCTTCTTGAATGTGGAGTGAGGATACAATCGACTGGTTTCTCTTAAATGTTCTGACCATTGCTGTGTCTCCATATCTATATATCGTTGCTTAAATAATTTTAAAAATCTTGCTTTATCGCCAACACCCTGGTTTTCCCATACCTCTGCAAAACCAATGTTTTGTAGTAGTAACCTGACATTTTTTACCCAAAAGTTATAACGCTGTACATCTATGTTACTTATTTGGAATTCATAACATTTGAAAGCTATTCTATTTTTATCCATTCTTAACAATCTCAGCCAATATTTGATGATTTTACAATACCTGTATACATCATGAAACTCGACCTAGTTCACTCTTCATTGCATTTGTTGATGTATTTCTGTATAATTTCATAACAGAACGCAACACTTTGTTATGGACTTTTTCAATATCTGGGGCTTGATGAAAATCCCAGATTTCCAACAATAATGTAAAATGGGAAGTATTTTGGTATCAAAAAGCTTAAGAGCAATATTAACTGGAAGAGTACCAAATTTACACAAAGAACTTGATAAACAAAAAAGCGCTCTACTAGCTTGCCCACTAAGCGCTTTTTGGGCTTGGAACCAAAGACCTGTCCAAGCAAAAACTACACCTAGATGACTGTAAAAAGCTAAGAAGTAACTGATATCCTGTGCCCATTATAAAACCATTTTTCGTAGTTTTTCAAAAACCCTCCCCTTCTGAAGACAATAATTTTAGTTTTATCAGTATTCACCGAGAGCTTCCAATTACAACAATATTCATAAAGCTGATTGAGAAGATGTTGTAATCCCATTCTGGAGGAACTGACAAGAGTTAAGTCATCGGCGAACAACAATACCACAAAACATTTTACCCATTATGGACAACAATGTTATTCCTCTATAGATATTTGCACAATTTCTATCACCTTTCTTGTATATCGGAGTAATAACTTCTTCTACCCATGCTGCTGGAAAATTGCCTTTCTCCAAGACGGCGTTAAAAGCTTACAAATCATTTCTTTCACAGAAAGTGGAGATTCTCTAAAAATACCTACACTTACACCATCTTGTCCTGGTGATTTACCACACTTTAACTTCCTGATTGCTTGTTCTGCTTCTTCAAGTGCAATTGGTGCATCAAGACTTCCAATCCTTCTGTATCGACACTGAAGTCTAAGCCACCTCGTTCAAAACCATCAACAAAATCTTTAACTTCATTGTAAAAATTAGAAAAATTATTATTTTCCATACCAGGGGTGTTTAAGAGAGAGGAAAAATAATTGAACCACTCATCCTTGTGAATACTAGCAGAAGGTGATGGTGCTTTACCTTTTACAAGCGACCAGAAATGCTTTGAATTTGTTTCTTTGGAGGCTGACAGCAATTTATCTAAATTACTCTTGTTGAATTTTTTCTTCTTATGGCTGACAATTTCTCTTTACTCATTCTCAAATTTCTTCAACTCTTTTAAATTGTCAACAGATCTGTTGTTCCTATAATGATTTAATTTTGAATTTACAATACGTGTAAACATTTTACAATCACTATCATACCATGAATTGTTGACAATGCTGTATTCCCACGTGCTCTTCTACCATACCTACACGTAACCTTCATATCATCATCAGCAGATTTAATCATTGATAACAAACAGTTTGCTGCTGGTTCAATATTGGTGTGATTAATGAACGAGTTAAACTCTTCTTGATGTCATGCTTGAACAGAATCCCAATACTCCAAAACATTGATCTCTTATTAACATTCCAGCACATTTAACAATACTACAATCAAAGTTATTGATACGATCATCAATACCTAAATCTGATGAAGCAAGCTCAGTGGTTTTTTTACTGCAGAGTACACGACGTCGTAAATATCAAAACATAACGGTTGGTGGTCAGATTCAATCCTGTTACCTATATGAAAACTACAAATAGTTGAAAAATTACATGACTCTGTAAGCAAATAGTCAACGACACTGTAACCAGAATCGTCAACGAAAGTGAAATTCCCGCTACCTGCATCTTTAACAACCTACCATTACAATTCTGAGTTCTGTATTTTTACAAAACTGAAGAAGACTTCTGCCCGCGTTATTGAAAACTCTATCACAGGATATACGACTTTGGATAGGCGGGTCACTATTTGAAAAAATAAAATCTTGGCAGACAAATTTTGCAATACTTCCGTCAGGGTAATCTATCTCGTTTGCAGCACGTGCACTGAAGTCACCATAGGTATAGAAACGGGAATTTAGAAAGATACTTCGAAATTGTTCATATTCTTGTTCAAAGAATGTCAAGTGTACACTCTGAATCAGTTGTTCCCACATCATGTGTTGGATTATAAACAACTGCGAAAACAATGACAGGGATGTTGTCAGTGGAATGGTTATAGAAATGTAGCCAAATTATATTGTAAGAAATACTTGATATTTGCTTAACATGCAATGGTAATGAATCTCTGTAGAAAACATGTCTTCCATATTTTGACCGTTTTAATCCTGGTTTTGAAAAAGGATTTAAAACCATGTATAGAGTGGCTTGAATAATTTTTTATCCAGGTCTTAGTTAAAAAGATGATATCAAAGTTACACAGGTAAGAAATAAAATCTTGATCACAGAGTTTTGAAGAAATACCATGAATATTCCAAAAACAGCACCGTAATTTAATAGGCAAACTGCGTGTATCAGTGTTAGAGTTCAGAATTTCTGGTGTAAAATGTCTTGCTGTCTTCCCTTATTGTCAGGGCCTTGGCCTCCGTCTCAGCTGTTAGTGGCGTCCGTTCTTGCCAATTGACGAATGTCATCGCGAAAACTATCGTAGACAAACGTATTGCCGTCTATTTCAGCTTGTTAAAGGAAAGAAATGCCCTATAAATTCTGCTCTTGCAGCTTCGAGATGACGTCCGAGTTTTCTCCTTGTTTCTCTGACTTTGTATGTAAAGTCTTCGGATATTCTATATGCTATACCTTTGAGCTGTTTTGCCGACTCGTAGACGTCTTTTCGTTGCTTGTACCTGGAAAATTTCGCAATAATTAGTTGTGGGCGAGAACGCGTATTCGTTAGTCGATGGACTCGGTCAAATTCAATGGTGTCCCCTTCGATACCAAGCTTATCTGTGATGAATTCTTTCACCTTAGCCTTCCTGCACAGATCAGAATTTAGATTAAGTAATTCTCGCATGATGTCAGACAACTCAAAAGTTTCACTTTCAACACCAGCGAACGTACCTGTCAACGTAGTTTGGCGAGTTTGTCTTCTTCCGGTGTTTTGTTTGCCAGATGGATTTGGTCCTGGATTACTTTCAGCTACAGCTACAACTACAACTTCACTATATCAAAGTGCTGCAGCAGTTTGGCACCAGAAAAACTTCTCAAATTGCAAAAAAATGCGTAGAGTAAGCGGAGGCGAAATGACGCGAAGTTCACATTGCAAAACGCCCCCAGCAACTGACAGATTCATGCCTAATCTGAGTTGAACTGGTCAAAGTCGAGTGTATACCATCCTTGAAGTAGTTTATTGATACTGGTACAGTATTATATCAGTGCGTTGAAATTTTGCAAAAACATTTTAATATTGCCTTTTCTCTGATTGTTAGATCTAATAAATTTTGTTTACTTCAATGGCCTTATTAATATTAATTATCTATGTCGTCATAATTCCGCTGGCAGCTGTGATTTAGACATACCATGCAACTTGCAATGCAAAGAATAGAGTTTTAAAAAAACCGAGTGAAAAGTTTTGTTCCAACACTGTCGCAGAAACATGAAGGTACCACAATTGTAGTGTCAGCGAAAGCAGAACTGACAATGAACTTCCATAACATAAGCGTTGTCCACTCGAAACACAGTTCAAAAAGATGGAAGCTCAGAAAGCAAGCTGAACCTCAAAAGCTCAAAGCATATATACGAAGGCGTTACCGTACGCGCTGCCGGAAGGGACAATTCTTACCCGTTCATCCTTATTTCAATCATTTTTGTGGACGATTTGAATGTTTATCGGACCATATCATGTGCATTTTCGAAACAAATTTGCAGTATGATTCATCATGTTGTTTGAAATGGTCGAATTACGACATGCATGGGAATTTAACTCGACGAAAGAACACGCAGCTTGTTGTTGGCGGTCATGGGCATCATCGTGTACATGTGGCATTGGTCGCATTGTCTGGTTGCACCGTATACTTTCGAAAAGATTCCGGACATATGTCGACTTTGCTCAGCAGTAAAAGTTTGTTTGTATGAGCTTACACTTGCCTCGTTTCCATGACAGGATACTTACATGATATGCCGCGGCTGTACTTCGGCCGACCCTGTGCATGCCGCACCGCCGCCCTCAGTTTTGTGTGCACAC